>NW_009921383.1:51566-96336 GCF_000696875.1 Nestor notabilis | reverse complement strand
GCTTTCTGAAAATTGACTGTAGAGGCGGGACACTGGGCCATGTTGGATGTGTGTGCTGTAGGTACTGCAGGAGCTCTTGGTCAAGCTCGTTTGCTTTTCTCTGCCTCTTCACTTAGAGTGGATAACTGTAAGCTTTTCAAGCAGAAGAGATATGTGATCTGTCTCCCTTAAATTAATTCCTGTAACTTGCTCAGCTGAGGTTTGTTCCTGATCCCAAAGACCTTTCCCTCCAAGGATTCAATTAGCCAGCACCTACCTAGGGAGACCTCAGGCTTAGGACACATCTCTCCTTAGGATTGCTTCTCTTTGGCATAACAAAAAGTCTCCCCAGGGAAGACCCAGGGTACCTCATGTTGTCTTTAAAGTAAAAGATAGTCAAGATTCCTTATAGCATACTCAGTAATTCTGGTCAGAGCCTGTTTTAGAGAAAGACCTGATATTTGTGGGCCTTACAGGTATGTTAGATAGGAAGGCAGCTGGTTGAAACATGAAGGTCTGTTTGCTGAGTCAGTAAAAATATATAATCTTTATTACTCTTCTTTACAGTCTGCTTATATTAATACGCTAGGATTTAGATTTGTTGTGAATTAGATGTTGACATTTCTCTAGTGTTAACAGAGAGCCTGAAACTGCTGCTACCTATGTTACCTTCTCTGTCTTTAGCCCATGAGTATCCTATGTGTTTGGGTAGCTTCATGTCATACTCAGGGAATTCAGTAAATGTGTCTTTGACCAATCCCTATGGGAGAGAGTAAAAAGCCACTAAAGCCACAGGCCAGTTTTGTTGTGAGGATGACTGTATGCAGCCAGTGTGTGTGAATGGAGGAAGTCCAGAGGAGGGCTGTGAGGATGATCAGGGGGCTGGAGCACTTCCCTTATGAAGACAGGCTGAGAAAGTTGGGGCTGTTCAGCCTGGAAAAGAGAAGGCTGCGTGGAGACCTTATAGCAGCCCTCCAGTATTTGAAGGTGGCCTGTAAGGATGCTGGGGAAGGACTCTTCTTTAGGGACTGTAGTGGTAGGACAAGGAGTAATGGGTTTAAACAGGGAAAGTTCAGGTTAGATCAAGAAGTTCTTTACAGTGAGGGTGGTGAGGCACTGGAATGGGTTGCCCAAGGAAGTGGTAAGTGCTCCATCCCTGGCAGTGTTCAAGGCCAGGCTGGATGGAGCCTTGGGTGACATGGTTTAGTGTGAGATGTCCCTGCCCATGGCAGGGGGGTTGGAACTAGATGATCTTAAGGTCCTTTCCAACCCAAACCATTCCATGATTCTGTGATACTGCAGATTGGAAGTTAGGCTGTAGTTTCTAATCATTAGCACTTCATGTAGAAGAACCTGTCATGACGTATGTATTAGACGCATGTCATGTCATGGCAGCTATTCAGTGTTTACTGTATAGGGAAAATATTGCCACATATTATATAGTAAATACTACCCAATGGATTACACACTAGAATTCCTATCTGAATTCCTATCTGAGCTAGAACCCCCATACCGGATGCTTTGGAGAGCTGAGGGCTCCTGAAATGCAGGTTGGGATTTATCTTGGCATTGAGTACTAGGGTGACATTTGCTTCAGCAACCCTTGTTGACTTGTTTCTTCCAAATCCAATAATTCAAATTTGTTCAGCCACTGCTGCATCAGCATGGCCTTGCAGCCTGATACATGACTGGCAGCCTTATGGGAACCACACCTGAAATACTTTGAGCAGGAGTGGTTGAGGAGCTGCGCACTGGCCACCATTGGCTTCAGCAGCTCTGTGTGGAGCAGGTGAGAGTAACTCATCAGTGAAATGATTTATAAGTCACAGTGTCTCACTTTCATGCTTGTAACAGATTTTGAGTATACCTCTCTGTGGCGTGATTCCCACCCTGTAAAACAGCAGTAACAACACTTTGCTGTATTACGTATTTGCTATATGTATATATTATAACACTTGCTAAGGCAAACACTTCAGTTATATTCTGAGGACAGGTCTGCTTCTTAGACCAGAAGCAGACAAAGATCATATGCCAATACTTCTAGCACTCGAACAATAAATAATTAGAAGTAAGAAATAGTGCATGTTATTTTTGTGGGAGCAATGGATGGAGAGAACATGGTTTTGAGGAAGATGAAAGCAAGTGCAAAAGTAAAGAGCAAGCAGATTTAATACCCTATATTGTTTAATGGCTCTGTAAAAATGAATGGAACTTCAAGTTGATGTAGTAGCAGGAAATTGTGCTTGAGCCTGAGAAAACGCTTGCTAGTGTGATTTTCAGATTATTTTTAATGAAGTACTACAATAAACTAGCAAATTTTGAACTAAATGAATGTTATTTTGAAATTGTGAAAGAATGTTGCAAGTAGTAGCATCATCTTCCTCAAGAGGAAAATCTTCCTTAAAATTTTCATCAAGATACAATACATCTTGCTAGCAATTGTCTACCAGTACTCTACTACTGTTCCTTCACTCAAAGTGGTTATCCCTTTTCTGGGAAGGCTGAAGTACATTTTAATTTATGTTTGCTCATAGCCCATTCTTTACTTTTTGCCATGACATCAGGAGTTCTGTTGTCATCAGGGAGCTGAGGCATTCACTGCGATAAAATCTGGAACTGCTCTTAAAACTTTTTAGAGAACTGAATATTGTTGTTCTTCTAGAAGCTGCCAGGCTTCAGACTTCAGCACAGAGGGTGCTTGTGCTATAGAACATGAACCCTACACCTGGAGACACCCTCTTGGAATTTCCTTCTTGAGTGTAATTAAACAAGGGATGGCTTCTTCAGTTGGGTCCGAATACCCATCTTTCAAGAATGACTAGACAGTATATGTATATGTTGGTGGGGTTTTTCCATTTCACAAAAATGAAGACAATTTATGAACTGCTTAAGAATATAGATATGTTTTTTTAACCGAGGTTAAGAAACTTTCCTTGTATTGCAGCAAGTCTATAGCGCTGCCAGGAGTTGAATTTGGACATACCTGCAGGACAGACCTTCTTAAACAAATTTATTTGCTGTACTCTTGAAGCTGGCTGTCAGCAACTGGCCGTGGATTGTCATTTCTGCTTAAAACAGGAGTGGCACATGAGACAGGAGACTTAGTACCAAAATAGTCAGTGCAATCTTCCTGCAGCTTAGCTTTTCTATTTCTTAGACTTTTAGCAGATTCTTCCAGAGTGCTTATCAGGTCAAGCAGTCTTTTTTAATTCTTTCTCAAAAAACAGTTGCACAGATTTTACACAAGCTTTTCCTTTTCTAAAGCAAAACAATAAGAAAAAGTAGACTGAGAAGAAAACTTTCTAGTTTAAGATTTTTTAAAAATAGTTATTTAAAAAAAAAAAAAAAAGCCCAGAACGAATAGATGGAGACAGTATAATTATTTGCTACATTTCCTTATGAAGCTTGCTTGAGACAGCAGCTAAACCACTCCCAATAAAAAGAAGCATTACATTTTTAAATAATCAAATTTGCTTCCCAATGCATATTTCTATTGCTTGCTTTTTTCTAGGTGTTAGCTGTGGCCAATTAAGACCACAAATCAGTTTCTTTTTGTATTTGTTGTAATTAGCATTTTCCTGCTCACTATATGCATTAAACCTTCAAACCAGTTTTGGGTCATTTAAGAAATATTTGAAATGTATTTATGGGTACTGCTTTTAAGAAAAAAGTGGGCTTTTTGATATGCTGGCAAATGGGAAATAAAAGGAAGTAAGGACCACCAAGAAAATCAGGCCAAGCACACATGAAATCTCCTGTATTCCTTTCCCACGACTGCAGGAAACAAGATATAACAAGGAATGGGGAGGATGTTAGGGAGGTGGCCTATAGCCATAAAAATTTATAGCAAATCAACTGGACAACTGAAGAGGCTCTCGGTGTGGGAAAGTGAGTAGAATAACTGAAGAGAGCACAGCAATACTCAGATACTGTGGCTACGTAGAACAGCAGTGAGCAGGTCATGGATGTTGGAGACATCATAGAACCGAGTGTACAAAAATCGTATCAGTGTGATGAATTACCTGCAGGAAATTAAGTGCCCCTGATCTTTCCCTTGTTCTTTCTTTTTAAAGATTTGCAGAAAGATATGTAATTGAGTAGAAGAGAAGTCTGACTTTTTTAATTAGAAGAGAAAAAATGATGAAGTCCACTACTCCTCCTGGATGAGATCCAGGAAAGGCAAAGCTGAATTTCGTTTGCAAGTTTTCCTAACGATAGTGTGCATGTTGTGTAAGATTTTGAGTATCTTCAACCTATTTGTAATTAAAGTAGATCTGCACCTTGTAATATCTCAAAATTGTTAGGAAGGCATTTCATAGTATGAGTTACCTTTTAGCTGTTGCTGTCTCCTTCTGTCCCTTTCAGAATTACTAAAAAATCCATGTGTTTTCCAAGTAGTTACTCTATGCCAAACAGACTTTTTTCCTTCAAGAGAAAAAATTGAATGTCTCGGTTTTTTGTACAGTTGTGTATTTATCATATAAAGGATAAGTCCAATGCAAAATGCATATAATTCTTCGTGCCATTATATTATTTCTTGTTTTACCATCTGCTACGTCTTTGCTATAAAAGCGCAGTCTCTTTGTAATACGCTTTGGATTTCTTTATTTTTTTTTATATTGAGTGATTCAAAGATACTACATGAGGGAGAAGCAATTTATGTGATGTGGCTACATTCTTAAGCTGTAACAATGACAAATTAGTAGCATTGCTTTAGGAGTCTGCAGTCATTTTGCTTTTGATACGATTTGAAGAACTGTATTGCTTAAACTTGTTTTGTTCTTCACATACCATAGAAATTTAATAGTATGGTTCTGTACAGATTCTTGACTGAATTATGACTAGATTTGTTCCGTAGACTGGTTTACTGGAATATATTAATGTATAGATATCAAATATAATTTATTTATTTGCCAGTGCTGTACATTTGTATTTGATTTACATTTACAAAGCCAAAATCTTATAATAAATAATAGAACCAAACTACTTGCATAGCTTTCTTTTTGATCTTTTTTTCTTATCTGCATAAACATTATTGCAAGCTCCTGCACTGATACGTGTGGTAAAGGGATGTTTGACATTTTGTATTTCTCTACCATTTTATCTGCCTGTTTATCCAGCCACTTAGTCCAGCGTCTCTTCCAGAACACGCTTATTCATAAAAGGCATTGACTGTTGTGGGATTGAGACTGAAGGGCTGTAGGCAGTGATGAGATGTGAAACGTCGAACACGTATCTTTAAGATATCCATCTACCCAGTTTGCTGCTGTACTGAAAAGAGTGTTTATTCATCTTGGTTGTTTTGAAATTAGTTTCTTGATTAATAGGAGAGAGAATATAACTGAAGCTGAGAACTGAACTGAAACTCTACTTTTCGTAAAATCAAATTATTTAGAATTTGTGCCAAAACTTCTGATTCATGTATTTTTCCCACATGCAGTCCTTTAAAATAATTTCTGTAATCCCTTGGATAATGTCTGGTGCAGGATTATATCTGATTCATGACAGTGGAGTAAAGGAAGAGCAGGAAGAGAGATGGAGCCTGGAGATTAGTCTTTGCTATTTACAGATCTTGGGCAAGCTCTTTGACCTTTGAAAGACTCAACTGCCCCTGCTTTAGATCGTGGGCAGGGTTTTGAAGTTCTTCAGAAGATCTAACAAAAAAAGTCCAATTTCTGTAGGACACTAGGAACTACACTAGAGAAAACAAGCTACTCAGTCATCCAGTCTTAGTATCTTTTCATGGAGGGTTATCTATCTCCTTTGGAAATTAAATATTTTTCTGGGGTTTGGGTAATGCTTAGTAAGTTAGAGCTAGCTCTGTATCCTGTGGCAAGTCCAGTAATGAGTGTATTGGTCAAATACATCCATTTATGGTCTGAACTGTGGGATTTTGCAGTGGAATTGGCTTGTGGTCATGAGCTGCCTTATGCAGCAGTGGAGGGTAATGTTTTCTCTTGGAATTGGTCTAAGTCATCCCATAGAGTATTTCATCTGCTAGCTTCTACCTGTGTGCAGCTCCTGTTGCCATCCCCATCATCATGCTGCTTTTTGAGGACAGTCATGCCATGCAGTCTCCAGTGAAAGCATTTTGGGCTCCCCCTCTAGTGGAGACCTGCCCAAGGAGTGCTCTCCATCTTAGGCCCTGTTCTTGTGAGGCCTTTTCTTCACCAGGCATGTATGAATATGAGCATTTCTTTTCATGTTTGTTGTTACACTCTTTGGTGGTGTTTAGCATCTCACAACCATCTCCTCCTCTCTCAGAATGATTTGGACATGCCACCTTCTGTCCTGGCGTAATTCAAAACTGCCATATGCTATTTACGCTGCTTTCTTAAAGTGCCATCATGAGAATTGTCATCTTTTGAGTTTAAAATGTTATGAATTAAGACCATTTACATTTTTGCCTTTAACAACGTATTTGAAGTATTGAAGAGTTCATAAGCTCTTTGACTAATCCAGAGCTGTGTGTGAGTAATTTAAAAAAAGTGATGCTAGTTTTTTATCAGAGCTGAAGGACACTGGAGGCATATATATTAAGAAAATGTAGTACATAACTTCCCTTTTCCAGATTCTTTTGTGAAAATTGAAATATGTAGGTTTTTCACTAACACTGTTTTTATAAGAGTTTTGCTTTCCTTACTCAGCAAAAAGAAAATTAAAAGAAAATTAAAACACACCGTAATTTTAATTCTTACTTAGAGATGAGGGAAAATGCAAACCAATGGACTGTTAGAGCAATGAATATATTTTCACTGGGGGTTTTTACAATGTATGGGAAAGCTAGTTTCTCTCTTAGCTGGTATGGTCTTAAGCTTTTGCATTTAGTGGCAAAGCGAGGCACACAGACACCGGGTCTCTACCCTTAGGGAGTGTGCAGCTATCTAGGATTTGAGGGTTTGAAACACGTTAGAATAAATAGTTAATTATGCATGCAAGTGGCAGCACTCTAGCAGGGCAGCTGTGCGCTCCCTAGCCTGGGCTGTCCATCAGCTGCTCCAGTGTTGGTGGGCAATACCTGCTTGCCACAGAGGGTGCTGCGGAGGGTTCTTCGAATCCCAGGTACACCATGTGGTGATCAAGTGCCCTGGTGAATCACATGTTTGTAATACAAATATCAAAAGGTCCTATTTTAACTCAGATAAAAGATTGCAAATACGAAGCCAGTGACTTTACAAATAGTTGTTTGGAGTTGTATATCTGCAGTGGTCCATAAATGCTTGTACACAAGAACCTAGGTACACATTCACAATTGTTAATCGTTTTGTGTTGGGTATTTGGCAATAATGTAATTCAGTTATTAAAATTAAAATTATTAGGGCTTTAAAAAAAATTAATCTTGGCATGTTTATCAGTGCTGGTACATACTTACATACCCCTGAAATGTGGCCCCAACTCCCACTATACTAAGATCCACCTCAAGCAATGGATAACTGTCAAAACTTCACCTACATTTCTGACACAAGCATTTTATGAGTCTTTAAAATATTGTCTGTCCTCCCTTAGGACAAACATTGATTCTAAACCATTACCTTGTTAACAGACTTCTGCCATTCTGTCGTATTTTTTAATACAGGGCCTATAACGTTTGTCCAAATTCACTGCCTTTAAAGAAGATCTATCCTGGTGGTGTGTTTAGCTCGACATTGCTTATGCAGAATATTTGTGTGCAAACACGGCACACAAATATTTCAATGTTTTGTTGGTGTGCAGTACTTCGAAGAGTTCCCTTGTATCGTTTCACATGTCACTTAGTCATAAAAACCCACTTTGAATATACATTGTGGGAGCCTCAGAAGAGAGTGTTAATTGTATTCTGCTGCAGTGGTAGCCAGAAGGTCAGGATCTAAAATTAATATATTTCTGAATAATTCCACTTTTATATTCAGGTTGATTTTTCATGGGTACTACTCAAAGTATCATGCTAATTTATGGCTAATGTATTACAGAATTTTTATGTAAAAACAAGGACAGCTTTCCCTTCTCCTCCCAGATACAGGCATGCTATCTAAATATTTCTGCATTAGAAATACTAAATTCATTGATAGATTCTTGTGCTCATCTCAATTGTATACAGAAAATCTACAAAATCAAGAAAAACTTTCTTTTCAAAGCAATCCATAACTGAGATTTTTAGGTGAGATTCATTAATCTTTGTTGATGTTAACTATGCATTAGAATGCATCTCGAAAGGAAATTTAAGTAATTTATTTAAGGAAGATGTTGCATATTAGCTGAGTTCCAAGACATTTTTATTCCTCTTTGGAGAACAGTTGAGTAAAATTATCACTGGATTAATCAGTTTTTGAAGTCGTTTTCCGATGATATGTATAGAGAGGATTAAGAGAGAGGTTACTCAAGCATTAAGATTTTTTTTCTGGCTATTTTAGAAGGAATCCTTGCCTTAAGACAATTACAAAATTATTTTTTTTTTTGTAAGGAACTGTCAAACAAACTAAACTGAAAGATCACCTATAGAAGGGTTTGCGTGTCCTGGGGCTCTAGAGAGAGCTGTGCAAGCAGTGAGCTCCTATTTTGCTCATGCACCTTCTTTTCTAACTCTTTCTTTCCTTGTTACCTGGCATGGCAGAATTGTCTTTTTCTTTTTTCCATTACAAATGCTGAAGTTCCTTTTTTTCCAGGATTTTTTCTGTTAGATGGGCAACAATAAAGGAGAAGAATAACATCCCTTCTCACATCCTCTGCTACCATTTTTCACTGGGGAATAGTTTTGTTTTTCTTGTGCTCATTTTTCATGGGTATTAACCTGGTCCATAGTGTTCTTTAGTTTGACCTTTATTTTATGTTTTGGTTTGGATTTCGTCAGAGTGATGATACAATTTAAATGCACTTCTGTAAGGTTATTTTAATTGAATGTTTGAGTAACTTTATGTGCCTCTGTAATGAAATTAGCTTGATCTGGAGCTTGGAAAGCCTGTCCTATTTGATTTCATAATTAAAAAAAAGAAAGAATATAATGTTCTATTGAACAGATCTCAGATCACAGTTCATTGGCTTTTGGCTTTAGGGAACCTAAGTGCAGCCGCGCCCTGAATTCTTCTTGCCAAGGGGTTTCCTGCTGCCAAAGGGTTTCTTCCAAGCATCCTGGCATATCAAAGAATGGTTTGTGACATAGTTCCAGCTCTGGGAGTCACAAGCTAACCTTCTCCTACAGGAATCTGCTTTCGAGTCATGGCTAGTTCTTTTTCTTGCCTGCCTGCAGTAGTCCTGGTGTAGCACTGGACTGTATCTGCTGTAACTATTGCGGATATTGTTAACTAGCTCTGCAATAACATCTTCATTACTTCCATGCCTTCACGGTTCCTTGTCTGGAGGGTTGGTTTGTTGGTGTGGGTTTTTTTTCTCCTCATTTCAAATTTATTGGAAAGGCTGAAGAACAAAGGGTTGGGAGCTTAGACAGTGCTCCAGGTTGAGAAGAGTTACACTGACTTAATAACACACGATACAGGTGTGGTCTGTTCACTGCTCTCCTTGTTCTTCTGATCCATCTGTACTGGTACGTGTCCTGTTGTGGAGGCTGTTCAATGGGACTGTTTTCAGTTTGTCTTTGCGTAATGGAAAAGAGTTCTGTTTATGTAAGGTATTTTTGCTAGCATCCATGATTGTGCATGAGAAGGAACAAGCTTGCCATTTTCGTTATACTTCCAAAGCAGCACAAGTTTCTATTGCAGATCAGTTTTTATTACAGCTGTCCAAGAGTCATACTCTTCTTATATCAGGGAAATACCACTTGCTAAATGACGTAGTGTACTCAAGCAAAAACTATGTATATGTGAGTCCTAAAACCCATAAAGGCAGAAACAAAGAACAATGTATCATTTAAGACATCAGTCAAGACTGATTTTTTTCAAAGGTCCCTCAGATTTTGTTTTGAAATGTAGCTGATTGTAAGAGTAAGCCTTAGCCCTTGTCTATAACTCATCTCTTGTTACAAATGGAAGAGAAAAGGAATGACTTTAGGTGAAGTTTGCCCATGGGTCTAGCCAAAACCTACATAGAGCCAGGCAAGATGGTTAGCAAAAGGCAATATTTGAGCTGGGTTGTAAACCTTGAAAAGCAGTCATAAATCATAATTAAGTTTTTTTTTGTTTCCTTGGTGGTGTAACTCTTCAGAGATGGAGACTGAAACTGTTTACCAAAGCTCATTTTTTTTGTCTTCAGAAAAGTGTTCAGGAAACCTGAACCGGAGTTTATTAAGCATATCTGTGAGAGACAAAAGAGGGAATTGTTGGTCTCCAAGCAGCAAGTGGCATTGACAGGCTGACTGGTGTGGCCAGAAAGGATATTTAATTTCAAAGGATAAACCACAGGATTAATTTTTCTTTTTTATCTGAAGT
Source organism: Nestor notabilis (assembly GCF_000696875.1). Classification (NCBI taxonomy): domain Eukaryota; kingdom Metazoa; phylum Chordata; class Aves; order Psittaciformes; family Psittacidae; genus Nestor; species Nestor notabilis. The sequence continues at coordinate 85,999 of NW_009921383.1, read as the reverse complement.
CAAGCTTATCTGTTCTATGCCTTATCTAATTTAACTTATGAGAACTGTAAATTCAGCTATGTTAAGCAAACTATTTATTTTGTTTTAATTCAATTTTCTCTTTGTTTTAATAAATCTTGGGTTTGTTAGGATTACTGTTGTGTGGGTTATTTAATACAAATGTCTTCAAAGAGTAAAGAAAAATCCTAACTCTTTAAGAGAGTAGCTAAAGGGAAAAAACCAACTCTGAACTCCTTTTCGTTCCTCTTTGGGGGTTTGGATTGAAGCGCTGTATCAGGAAGTCGTCTTGCTGCAGTTGGCAACCATAAGAGAGAGCCTAAAACCTGAAGCTGAGATAAACAGTTAATGGTTTCAGCCTATGAAATTTGAATTTTAAAATATTCAAAATCCTATAAACTGTAAGACTACTAAATAATACAGAGAGGAGTAAAAGGTGCTGCCTGTGAGATTACAGGGAGTGGGATGGGGATGTGCTCTCTTTGTTTTGGAAATGAAGTAGTAAAAAAAAATTGGTTTGAGATATATAGTAATATGAAATAAGAGGAGAAATAATCAGGTTGTGTTGTTTTCATCTTTTTTTCCAGTTTCATTAAACAAGATCAAGAAATCAGATATTTGAGAGTAGCTTGTAATTTTATAAGGTATAAATACTGTTTTCAGACAGCGTGCATTTAGCCTGCAGAATTCACCGTGGAGGTCATATAGTTAAATATAGTGGTTCAATTTTCAAAAACGGCTTGATGATATAAGGGCTAATAACAGTGGCACCAAAGCATGCTTAGAGAAGGGTAATCAAATCTCATGATTTAATACATAAGTGCATTACCTGTGAGCGTCTGGAAAGACCTCGTTCCTCTCTGTCACCTGCAAAACCTTCTGCAATTAGTAAGGTTCATTGTGGGTATTTGTAGTGTCTAATTTTTTTGAAGCATTGCTCCTAGCAATCGTTAGGGGTAGGATACAGTCTTCTGTATGTCATCACATTGTGTCAAACACTTGCACGGAATGTTGCCCTGCTTTTCTGTGCTGCCGTGTTGAATGACAGCACCATGGTATGAAACAAAAGAACCTGGTGATGTGCTGGTGCTGCTAGCTACAAAAGCACAAAATTGCCTGATCCATCATCACATAAAAGTGAACTTGGATGGTTTGTTTATGTTACTTTGGGATTTAATTCAATTATTTTGTAAATCAGTTGTTAGTTCCTGCAAAAAAAAACCCTGTATTTATAAGCAGTAGTAAGGTAAGAAGTGAATGTAGAGATAGACAATCTCTTCTGAAATACAAATGGAAGTGTAATTTATATCTGATTTTGGCTTTAATTTTTTATTTCTGAAGTTTGCACTAAATAGCAACTGCTGAAGTTAAAATATTTTATTTAAAATGTAATGTGAGGAGTATGTAGAGAGTTGAATCATATGTGAGTTCCTCCTTTGCAAGTAAAACCTAGAGGAAGAAATTTAGATACTGTTTCTTTTTATTTAGCAGATTAGGAAGGAGTAACATGTTTTAACAGGTAGAAGAGCATGCTGTTAACCCTTAATAAATTCACAAGAAGAGATAAAGATGGCTTGTGAGGCTGGAGGTTTGATTTATAGTGTCAGATGAATTCTAAATGTCCTGAACTCCTTTTCCAGTACTTCTCTAAAGAGGAGTTGCATGTGATCAGGGTGACTCCTGGGCTGCTCACTGGCCTGTGGGATGTAGTTCCACATGCAGCTTCTCTGGGAAGGGAGGTCGTACCTGTGGTTTCAACATCTCCCTTATTTATTTTACATTCGAGTCATAACTTTCCGTGAAGTCCATAAAAGTCAAGGTCAAATTGAAGGAACCCTTGCAGGTAAAGGCAGGGATTTATTTTAAATTGTTGAAGACACAGACATCAGCATTGAAAATTTCCACTAGTTATGTTTGCAGCATCTTTTTATTGCACTTCTTAAACTGTTTTGAGGTAGTTGCAGGCAGAGCATATAGAAATCAAACTCAGACTAACCAAATAAATTTGGTTAGCTGCATGCTGGTAAAGTCAGGAGGGTGAGATGATGGTTCCAGTAGTGTTACGGTATAGACGAAGGCCACAAAGTTATAAAAAGGGATGAAAAATTTGTGATCTACCTTAAATGAAGGTACTGCTGATCAGAAATAAACAGCCTAGTGACCGTGGAGTCAAAGTTAGTAAACCTACCCTCCTGAGATAAATAATACTCATTTTCTTTCTTAATTCAATTTCTACTTGATCAAGGTATTGTTGTAAAACACTGAAGAAAATTCTACAGTTACGCTTTGCAGTTTCATTTTGTCTGGCTAGATAGCCACATTTATAAAAATTACACTTCTTGTAAGAAAAATGAAAAAATGTCTTACACTGCAATTTTTTCTTAATTAAAAGCTCAATCTGTCAAGAAAAAATTAATTCAAAATATACATTATTCATGTTGAAAATCAGAATATATATCAGACATTGTCATTAATCAGCCATTTTACTAGAATTGCAACAATATTACTAGGGTTATAATTGAAATTTCTCTGTTTATTTTTTATTTTTAAAGAAGTAAATGCAGTTATTTAAGCCTTTCTCAATGAAAAACACAACTGCATTTTTTTACTTTAAACAGATGGGGTAAATAAGATATCGTCAGTTACACAAAATTGTCCATATGGAAACTGAAAACATATTGATCAAATTTTTTATCCAAAAAAGGCAAAATATCAGGAAAATCAACAGTGTGGTGGCTAGAGCCCTTAACTGGGATGTAAGAAATTCAGTTTCCAGGAGGACTTTAAACTAGGTAAGTGTAGGCGCTGGTTTAAAAAGATGGCCTGAGTGAAGCGCATGTGATTTAAGTCCAGCCACATGAACCAGTTGTCCTAATCTCACTTTATCTTTCGTGGAGAGAAATGGTTAATTTTAGGCCTTAATTCATCTGACCTATTTGCGATGTCTGCTTCAGAACAAGATGTATTGTTGCACTGAGTAGATCATGTCAAGTGTGAAAGGAGCATAGAGTGATTAGCTCAGAAATAGATGTCTGCATTTAATCCAGTTTTTCCAATCTCTCTCTCATGTAGGAGGTTTCATTAACAAAATAGCAGACTCGCTGTAGGAACTGGCTATATAGCTGGAGCTTCTAGTGTTCACCTGTGGTGCCAGACACTAAAAATGAGGTGAAGGCACATTCCCACATACATGTCAGTTAGAACTGGTGTATTTCCACAAACTGTCCTCGTACAATAAAACAACATTTTTCAAAGGAGAGAGCTTTATTAGAAAGATTTTCATCTCAGTGTTCATTTTTACTCTAGCGTAAACATCTACTTCACTGAAGGGATCATAAAGCAGTTGGACTAGGAGTAGACAAGCATTTGGCAACCTTGCCAAAAGTAGAATAAACATTTCTTGATTTGGGGAGATGAAGTTTCAAATGTACTCTTCTGAGCAACCATGCTATGGAAAGAATATTCGTTTGTTTGTCAGTGTTATTTCCTGTTCTTGAGTTGCTTAAGACGCTCTCATTTTTGCAACACGGCACGCAGGGAAAAGAATTCTTGGTTGAGTGGCTCAACTCTTCATTTCACAAATCCACTCATTTCAGAAAACTAAACCCCAACAAGCATGCAGTTACGGGTTGAAAATGCCTGGTTGAACATTTCAGCAGGTTGGGGTGAAAAATGCTTTTTGTCTGTAAAGGTTTGCATGTTTTCTTGTTCCCTGGCTGTAGCTACCAGGAGTCATTGCTGTGCAAAAAGGGTTTTTAATGAAGCTTATGCTTTTTCCTTTGAAAACCAGATTTTCAGCCTTCCCAGCACTTTTTGGGGGTATATAACCGCTTTCTTCTCTGAACAGGTTAGGTAACTTTTGTTGGCCACATTTTTTTTCTCAAGTAATTATACTTTAGGGGCCCTATGTTACAACTTCTGCCTTGAATTGTTTTTACAGAGCAAGTGGCAGCACTGCTGGATGGGGTTCCCTGGTGCTTTCCATTCTCTGCTCTGTCCTCAAATCCTTACACTTCTGTTAAATGCTGCCTGTTTGGCTGTTACCAACCGTAGTCAAGTGTTACATGTTGTCATGTGTTGGACTTTTTGCCTAATACTGAATTTATTTTTCTGGGTGGAAACTGCTAGTAAGAAAATACTGTAGTTGTTAAATCTGTGTGAAATAGTTGAAAGACTATTTGTAATGTGATTAGTAAGTATGTTCAAACTAGGAAGCACAAAGAAGGGGAAAAGAAATGGAAGTGCAAATGTAAACTGCCTTTTTTTTTTTTTTCCTTTCTTTTTTTTTTTTTTTTGTCATCCTCTCATGGTATTATGTAGATCCCCAGCCAGATGGCTACTGGCTATAAGCTGTGTGTGGATTCACAGGATTTTAACTCCTCTGTTGGTTTCCCATCTGTCATAAACTCAGAAGCTGCAATCCAGAGACTGACATGAATGTCAGTGTCTTCTTTAGCACACTGAAACAGTTATGCTCAAAGACTGCAGGAAGAGCACGAACCCTAACAAAGACAGGATGGTGTCTAATTTAACAACTGTGCTGCTAGGTTGGGGAGTAAAATTTCTTGTGGTCAGTTTAAACTAGTGCTTTGAACCACAGGTGACCACTGCGGTGGCAGCAGCCTCAGACAAACACTGCCTGAAAAGTCTCACCAAAAGGAGGTTTTTTCCTGTTGTTGGAGCTACATGAAGATTGTAAACCCACAGTTGGTTTAGGTAGGAAATCTCATGTCTAAAAATAAAATGGATTATCTTCAAGAGAAAGAAGGTGGTAAAAGTCAGAATCTCTCAGCATGGAAGAATAGATGTGAAACAGCTGAAAACAATGGTATACTCTCATTTCACTTTAAAATTACTAATTCAGGATTCCCTATGATTTTCCTTGAGCATATATCATCACTTGGACAGACACACTCTGTTTCTGTTAGTGGAAATGAAAACAGTGAAAAACATCTTGGATTTCATGGTGTAAGGTAGAACAAGTCATTGGTCACTTCAACTGTGGGCACCCACTGGGACCTCAGCATCACTGAAACAATGAAACCTTGCTCCTCAAAGTAAAACAGGCTCTCTTAGTCTCACTTCATGTCATGTCATACTCTAGAAAGCACAATGAAAAATTAAATTAAACCTTTATGAAACAGGCATAAACAAGTGAAATAGAAATAGGGGCTGAGCACACTCTAAACCATTTCAGAATGACTTTTAGCACATAAGTGTATCAAAAAGAAATACATGCGTAAGCCTATAAGGAAATCACTACTGTTATGAAGTCTTCTCAAATTTAGACTGAGTTTTCTTAATTAATGGATTTAACTCTACATGAAAAAATAACTACTTTCGTAAGGAGTAGCTGTCTGAAATCAAGCAGTCTGGTAATCCAACTTCAAAACTCCGTTATGAACAAATTAAGCACTCCGTTTCCACTATGGGTTCGGTTCTGTAGGACAGGGAGCAGCTTAAGAGGATGATGAAATGTTAGACTGTGCATCAAGTGGTTTCTGGTGCTTGGCGAGTTAAATGCCTCATTCAGCATCAGACATCACAACTGGAGTCATTCCAGGCAGGTGTTTTGGCCGCACAGTGGGCTCCGGGTCTTCTGCCTTGGTTGAAAGAACGCCACATGACAAAATAAGGTATTGATTGGAAAGACTGACAGAATGCTAGCATTTTATTTCCTTTATTTCCTGTAAATCCAAGCTTCAAGTCAACAGGCTTGCCCTTTGTTGAAACACCATAACGTTACGATACTCTTGCCCTTTGTTGAAACACCATAATGTTACGATACTCTTGCCGTTCATTTTCTTTGGGTTAGAGAGGAAAGATTTTTGCAGAAATCACAGCAGGAGGCTGTGTTTTGTGAATGACGTTTTCTGAAATTTATGTTATGCTGATGGCAGGATTAGTTAATTTTCCTGGGCTTTAACTTTTGTTGGTAGCCACAGGGACGGCATGCTATTCAGTTATGTCCTGTTCCTTTCAGTAATTTCCCTCAGCCTGTAGGGCTAAGTTGCTGTCAGGGCTCTGGCTCATTCATCTGCATTCAGGTTAAAGGTGTAGGATAAAAACCCAGCCAAATGTTGGCGGTAGAATAACTGAAATGAATAATCTGAAAAATGATGTCGTACTTCTGCTGACAAAATTATATAATCCAGTGTTTCTGTGTCTGAAGGAAATGGCTGAGAAGAGAACAGTATGGTTCTGTTGCCTTTAATAAACCTCAGCCTAGTTAATGATACAGCAGGTAGAACTCTTGAGTGCTCAGGAAGTAATTTCCTCCCTAAAGGGCCTTTGTAAGATGCTCTGTGTCATCACCATCATAATCTATGCTTGAAGAAACAGGTTTCAGACGCACCTGCCAGAGAAGAGGCAGAACATCATGCTGCAAGTGAGAAGTACCAAAATCTTGCAAAGCTGCAGAGGACTTTTGTCTGTCTGACCTGTAGCTCTAGCATATGCCAAGGATGTGCACATGAATATGATAACAAACCATTGGTCAAAGTAATGTTTCCCATAGAAGTAATATGGAGCAGATATAAAATACAAGAATCAGGCTGATGTGAAATGGATTTTCAGTATCAAAAAAGTGCATAATTCAGTTCACCCACATGTAGTCCTGGAAAAGCCTTGAGAAGAATTCTCTACATGAAAAAACAGACATATTGTAAGTTGGCTTCAGGTAAGAAGATGAGAAATAAGAGTTGGAAGCTTGTAAAAGTCATAGATAATAGAAAATGTATCAAAAGAGATCACACTAGAGCTTGCACCAAGATCTTTGGAAGAAACAGCTCAACAAATTTTAGACTGTATAACATGTATGGTATCAAGAAAAAAATCTACGCCAGAAAAGCCCATTTGCCAACTTCCACACACACACCATCAGCCACACCAAGAGCTGGTTAGAAAACTAAGTGATATATTCCTCCTGCCCTCACTCCTGTCTTTTAAACAAGTAAGGAAATGCTAACCTGCAATGGTAGGCAAAGTTTTCTTGATGTTAATTGTTATCAGGTTTGCTGAAAAACTGATGTTATCTGAAGTAATGGCAATACAAATTCATCACCCAAACAGTTTCTGTGAAAGATCTTTATTTCTTTAAACAATTTTTTGGCTTTTAAAGTTTCTCTTTATAAACTTTGTGGGTTTGAAACTTAAGTTTTTTATCATTTTTCCACATTTCATTTGTCAACTTTCGCTGCAGAGATAAAAAGAAAAGGGTCGTGATTATACTCAGCTGTTTTCCACGTAAGGATTTGTTTAGTTATGGATGCAGTTGTTTATTACTGTACATTGGCTTTCATGAAAACTGCTGCTCTCGCATGTCTGTGAATTGTCCTCTAGGCAAGCTTAATTCTTGTCCAGACATGAATGTTTTAGGGGGAGAGCTGAGGGCAATCTGAAGTAAGAAAGTGCAAACAAAATACATTACCTACTTTTGAGGTGTGTTAAAAAAAATAAAAATTGAAATGTCAATGTAAGAAAAACCAAACCAAAATGGACCTTTGAAATGGATAGGGATTAAGGCTTCACTGAGGAATGATGAGAGACTTGGTTTGGGGCAGGATGAGAGGAAAGCTTTATTGGAATGCATATAATTAGTGAGTTTGAGCATTGCCTGTGAAGGAGAGAGCATATGCTCCAGATACACTTCAGAGTGTACTTTTAAGCCAGATATCTGTGCCCAACTTAGGAAATGCACTGTCTAAAAAACAGAGAGAAGAAAACCAAGCGAGGTGAGGACTTGGGGATAGGCTTCCAGTACTACAATATATTATTGTTTCTGTTGCTGTTGTTTTGATGAACTGTCCAGCAGCTGGGGGACTGTTGCATGAAACTTTCAGGTCTATTATTTCTGACATTCACCTTGAACTTCAGAAGCAGGATCTGAAGCTCAGATTTTACAATTTGATCCTCTCCCTGCCTTAAAGTTTCTTTTGATTAATGCTGTAAGAACCTGTAAGCTTTGGCAGTGTTTATCTTTTGCTCATTTTATCTGCATTACAGATCAATGTATTTTAGCTCTGTAAGTTCGGAGTGTATTTTTGAAGGTTTCCAAAGGTGAGCCCAGGCATTTGGGGCTTGAAGGAGCTTCAGTTTGGAAACTTTAGTTGGTTAAGAATTTCACTTGCTTTCTTAATATAGTATCGGCTTTCCCTGAGGTGATCATTGACAAGAGAAAGTCTCCTCTAGGCTAACATTGCTCATGGTGTAACTTCTGGAGAAAAGTGATCGTGCCTGCATAACTTTCAAATAATTCAATATCTGAGCAGTTTTGGAAGTTGTGTACTTATGCTTTTATTTATAGAGAGGGAGAGGCCAAAGAGAATAGCTTTGAAAGAAACAAGTTCAGGCAGTCTTCATTTTTGTTAAGGAGCAACAGGAATTGATTCAGCTGCCTTTTGTCAATAAAAATGCAGCTTGGTGGAGGAATAGTTTTTACAAACATCTAAGGTTTAAGTCCTGTTGCTACCACCAGAATCGCTGTTTGTAGTTTAAAGATACTGTCAGTTGTGTGTAGTTCAGAGAAAGAGAAGAAAAACCAGCAATTTGGAATCTCATGTTACACTGAAAAAAGTCAACATCAACTCCTTATTCTACCATATAGCATATAGCTTACATAATCTATGATGAATTTACCTTTTTTCATGATTTATTGCTTTTCTATACATTCCTAATTCTTTGACCTGGAAAAATTATCTCTTTCATTGTTTACCGTGAAACTGGCTTTATGTGGAATTACATTCCCTGCTAATATACCATTAAAAAATCATTGATTTATTTGTATCATCATATCTTACTGATAGAGAAATACGTTGCATCAGTTCAGTTGAGGCTTACAGAATAACCAAGCTCCTTAGCTTTCAGAACAGAAAAGAAGATGATGATCAAAAGCTTGCTTTCAGAGAAAGAACTACTCTTCTCATTTACATTTCTTAGCATTTTCTAAGATGTCTTCCACGTCTCACTTTTATTAGAGAGAATTGCAGAATCAAAGTGGTATCTATTTATTGTCCAAACCAAAATTCCATCCTCACCACCAGCCTTCTTTGGACGTGATTTTTCCCCTTTTACAACCAAGCGAGCATTGGAGCCTGTCAGGATGCATAGCTGCATTAATCATCTCTGCTCGCTACAGCCAAGTGAGTGGACAGGAAGCATCTATTTACTAAGGGCTCATCTACATGGGAAATAGCTCAGACTGGTCATTAGGCATTAACTCCTTCAGTGTATTCTCCACGAGCATCTTTCCATGGTTTATCTTTAGGCTGCTTTGGAAATACAGAATTTGGTAGTGGGTGTAGTTAAACCACAGAAAGCCTGTGTTAGCATGCAGCATGGGTTCAGAACATGATCCTGTCTCCACGTGTCACTTAATCTTCTGTAAATGACCCTCTTCATGCTCTTAGTCTGTGGCAAATGGAAGGTAAAACATGTTAGTTCAGGCCTCTTACATCAAGGCATGTGTGTGTAACTTGCTTGTGTGTCTGTGAATTCATATAAGGGAGCCAGTGTTACTGACAGCAATTTAGGTGCTGGTATTATTTTTTATAACTCCTAAAGTAAACAAATCTGATGAAAACTCATTATTCTGCAGCCATGATAGGGGACGAGAAGTGTGTAGGATGATCTATATTGTGAATAAGACATCTATTATTTAGTCATGTTGAAGTTTGTCGTTTTGGACCATCTTTTAGATAGAAAATTTCTTTGAACAAAGATGAGTAGTTTTCTGGAGATGAACAACTTAAAAGCTGTTTAATACCAGTGTATCATCATCCTGCAAATAAGGGGCTTTGTTACTATGGCAGCTAAAGCTTATCTTCATGAGAAACTTGCATCGCTTTACAAGAACAGTGGGTTTTTTAAAGCAATTTATACTAGTGCAAGCTCCATTGTGGAATCTCTTTGTTTAGTTTAGCTTAATTTCATTAACTAAGCCTTAGCCAAACCACACTAAATTGTTTTTTAATTGAAATTGTGTTCATTTAGAAATTTTCTAAATGCATTAACAGTGTATGAATTTTCAGTGGTGGAATGGAGCAGAGCAGAGCAGAGTAGAATAGAGTAGAAAAGAAAAAAGAAAAGAAAAAATAAAAGGAAAAGAAAAGAAAATAATAGAAAAACCAGCTCTTTCAGTTGGAAGTGACTTAGAGTGATCATGAAGTGCAACTGCCTGACCCAAAAGCATTTTATTAAGGGCATTGTCCAAATGTCTCTTAAACAGTGATAGGTTTGGGGCACCAACCACCTCTCTAAGAAGGTGTTCTGGTGTTTGACCACCCTCTCAATAAAGAAATGCTTCCTAATGTGCAGTCCGAACCACCCCAGTGCAGCTTTGAACCATTTTCTCACGTAAACAAAACCTCATGTGGTTCTTGGTGTTCCTGTAACTCTTAGTTTTTGTAACTAGCTATAAAAAACACACTATTCTCCGTATTTAATACCTAATAAAAATTGAAATATGAAGGAAAATACTGCTTATTTTAAAAGATTAATGTGGAACCTATACACATGAAAAATTTTATTGAGACAAATATTTAGCAGAAAATATATTACGTGCTTCAGCTTAGCTAGGTACATTCCCTGGAGTAAAACATGATGGTTACCAAAAAAAGAGTAGTCAACTGAAAAAGGTTGATGTAGCTACATTGCTACTAACAGATTTGGCTCTTTGGTGTCAACCGTTTTGATTATATTACTTTCTTTGGCAGCTACGTTCATCTCCAAACTTACTTTGCTAGATAAAGTTTTATTTGGTGATTTCTGCCAGACAGGAACAAAGGATAATTTCCTTCCAGTTTTTAGGATGGCATTTGCTATTTTCTGTGAAATTCCAGACTGGGCTTAGCTGGAGGGGCAGCAGAATACAGGATTACATTTTAGCCCTGTACATATATTTGTATCAGGTAGCGAAAAAAAACCCACTTTGTCAGTCTTTGTTAGGGGTGTATGGCTGTTGTTCTTTCTCAGCAGCTATTGTTGGTGTTTCATCACAGGTTTTGTTATACTCTGTTTGCACTGACTTACACTTAAGGTTTTTTTGGAAATTCTGTTTTGGGATGGCACCTCAACATTTGTGTCAAGTTCCCTCTAGCAGGGTGAGTTAATTAAACAAGAAGATCCAGGTCTGGTTTCCAAAGAAAAAGAAAGAGATTTCTGCTCTTGTATACTGATGATTCAGAATGTCTGAGCTTGAAATTCAAGTATCATATGCCTTAGCCTCAGTGAAGGACACTTACTTAATCATTTTGAATGAAATACAATACAAATGAAGTAAATGCAATATCAGGGATTAAAATAGAGCTTACACATATGTGTAGTAGAAGTATTCTTGGGGCCTTTAATTCTGTACTGTCCTTGGCTCTGATTTCTACAGTGGCTCACTGCCATTTTGGAATGGCATAAGGTAATAGCAAAAGCTTTCTTGTATTCTGTGTACTGAAGTTGGAAAAAAAAATTGAATTGCAGAGAGAAAGAAGCAGAACACTGCAGTTTTGTATTCATGTAGTCCTGTTTTCCGTCTGTACTGCACTTGATGGAGCTATGCAAAACTTCACTCAAAAAGTTGCATGACGTCAAGGCTACAGACCTAGCAATTAGGAAATGCAAAAGGTGGGGTTGCGTATAACAGCATGATTATTTCACTTGCACATGTGAAATATTTAGGATAATTATGCCAATAAACACCTCTTGAATACTCTGTACACTTTAATATAATAGTGTAATGAGAAGAGTTTCATTAAGGAATGACACACATTCAACATCCAGAAATCTTCTGTAGTTTAATAACTTTCAAAATGACAGCATGTCAGCATGAACTAATCTCGTAATACAGAAAGGCACACTGAAGTATTTGGTAACTTTTATTAATTTATAGTCTAATTTTCTGAGTTTAGTTTAATTAACAAACAAATTTTGCCTATTTCAGCCACAAGCCTTTGTTGTATCTTTCAGCTTCATTAACATAGAATCATAGAATCACAGAACAGTTAAGGTTAGAAAGGACCTTAAGATCATCTAGATCTAACCCCCCCTGACATGGGCACGGATATCTCACACTAGACCATGTCACCCAAAACTCTATCCAGCCTGACCTTGAACACGGCCAGGGATGGAGCATCTATCACTTCTTTGGGCAACCTGTGCCAGTGCCTCACCACCTTCACAGTGAAGAACTTCTTCCTTATATCTAGTCTGAACGCCCTCTGTTGAAGGTTAAACCCATTTCCCCTTGTCCTGTTGCTACAATCCCTGACGAAGAGCCCCTCTGCAGCATCCTTGTAAGCCCCCTTCAGATACTGGAAGGCTGCTATGAGGTCTCCACATCGTTGTGGAGATCAACATCATTGAACACCTCCTTCAGTTTTTCATTGTGAGGATGTGGAAGAGCAGTCAGCAGCTGAAAGTTTACTCCAAAGCTGTGGAAAATCAGCAGGAAAGCATTTGTTGGTTTTAGTGGATTGGGATTAAGTCCAGAATAAATACCTAAAGGTAGCAAAACACTTGCTTATTCTTAAACTCTCAAAAATGACTTTGTATGCCAAATCTTTACTTCCCATAACCTACAGTCTTGCAAAAGAGGGTCTCCTGCTACCAGGTGCCCAGCTAATCCTGGGTTGTTTGTAATAATGTATGCTCAGGAAGACAAGTGAATGATAAGCAAAATGCGGCATTAACTCTTGCCAAAATCTTGTCCTCACCCTAGCAGCTACTTCCAGCATTTTTGGATCACTAGATCTGGAAGGCAGACCTGAAATTAAACTTTCTCTTGTTTTTCCCCCTATGCATGACCTTTATTGCTGCAAAGTCAAAGCATTTTCACGTGCACCTTCCATATGTAAAAATAGGATAGTTATCACTGTTGCTCTCAGTTGTTCTAGGAGGGGAACACTGAAGAGTTTACCCTCCCACTAAACTGGTGATGAAAGATAGGTTTAAACAGCAGTTTAAATTGTAAGCTATAACCTTGCAGAACTTCAGACTACAACAAAGACCTGTATAAAGTCCAGAGACCCAAGCTCAATATCAGTTAGCAAATTTGTAATCTGTATTTTAATAGGAAACTCCTATTTAATATAAGAACAAAGCATTAAACATTTGGAACTGCTTGTACTGCTTATATATACAGTTTTATGCTTACTATAAAAAGTTACACTTTAAGAAGTACTAGAGTCTATATTATAATGTGTGTATAAATATGAAGCTCAGTCTGTGTCCAAGTTTCCTAACTGCCCAAACTCAGCCAGTCTCACGGCATGAAAGCCACAAAAACGAGGACTGAGCCTAACTTCTTCCTCCTGTTGAGACTGAAATCTTTTCATTGTGTAGTGTGGAAGAAGTAATAGCAAGCCCCAGGGATGCAGGGCTGAAAGGCAGAAACTAGCAGCTGAGTAGTGGCAAGGATCAACTTCTTAAACTGTCTTTCTATTGCAATTAACTGCATACCAAATCTCAGCCAAATGGTGGCTAATAGCAGGGATGAAGTTTAGCCTGTTCGACTTTGCACTGAAAGGGACGAGCGCCACAGGTAGCCTCACAGTGAAGTATGAACAGAAGATTTAACAAGCTACTACTTGTCAGTTCTTAATTAGCAGCTCCCATCAGAGCAGCAGCACCCAACTGCAACACCGTCTGCTTCAGTGCAAAGTCCAATTCATTAGTTAAATTTTCAGAAGCATTGTATTTTCCTTGAAGGATGGTATTTAACAGCTAACGCATGGCAAGATTTGACTACCTTTCAGTTGTTACTGTCTGTAGGGAGAATTTCTAGCTAAACTTAGTACCTGATAGTATCTGCTAAATTGGATGTAAGCAGCAGGTCAGGAGGTTCCTTGGGCTCAATCCCTAGACATGCTGCAAGGTGATTTTTGTTTATTTTGACTTGCAGTGCAGGTCTCCATAGTCACTTCTACTGCAACAGACCACTGTACGGCATTTGATTTGGCCAAGTGTGTGTCTGTCGACTAGTAGCCTTGCTGTTTTGACAGTAAGTCTTTTGCCATTGCTGTAGCATTGCCACCTCATGGCAATGCATGCTTTGCTAAGGCCTTTGAGAAGATAAGCCATGCTGTGTGTATTCACAAGATAAAGGGCAGTTTGTTGAGCCTGCCTGTAAGAAATGCGGGTAACATTTAGCTCTCGAGGAAAGTTGTGTACAATAAAGTGGTATGTTTTTTTCAAAATGCTGTACATAGGAAATTCAAGGGAGATTTAAAATATAAAATGTAGTAAAACCTTACTCAGATTGCACCGAGGAACAGTTAAGAGTTGAAAATTGAGAAGATAAATTATTTTCTTTGGGCCCAGTGTGAGTCAGTGTGTGATGGAAGTGTGTGAGCTGGCATGTCAGCCACACAAATCTCTCTTTGTTAGGAGAACCCTTTTTATATTCTGCAGGTCCCATGGATGTCTGCAAACCTAAGACACATCCTGCTGATATAAATTCTTCGATTTTTGCCATCTTTTGTTTGCCAACCTTTCTCCAAGAAGCCACATCCTTCTATAAACTTGCAAGCAGAACGTGACAGAAATGGCATGAAGCAAATAATTTTGTATGGACAGGGGATACCATAGCTAAACGAGCATGGTGGCTGGCAAATCACAACTGGGAAATTAATGTTTACTTCATCTTTTCAGGTTTTTTTCTGGGATGTTGAAATAAATGCTGTAACGAAAGAGGGGGATGGGAAACATCTTCAAGCATTACATGTAAATGTACATTTCAGTGTTGTGGTTTTAATGGTTCTCTGGAGTTCTAACTTCTTTACAATACTGCATGGATGAATCATCCTCTTTTGGTATTTAACCTGTAAGCCGTAGATTCTTACACATACACGCATGCACTGGATGTTTATGCTTGTTCTGCATTTGTGTGCGTGTGCACCCACACATAAGCAAATAATCAGGAGTGATAAATACAGATTTAAGAATCTAATATGACTCCCATTAAGTTTTAAACTGTTATCTGCATGAATGAGTTGTGCATGTAGAAGCACTGGGAGCATTTTCTGTTGCTTGGAAGTAGCCCTCCAAAGCATTTAATGATTTGTTAACAGTCTGATACAAGTTATCTGTAAGATTTTAGGATAATGCAGAAAACTGCTTATAGTTTTGTAGGAATGCAGGGAATAGACTGTTGTGGTTAGTTTTACCATGGAGGAAGAGCGACTGCAATGAACAGCAAGAAATATGCCACAATCTTTTAATCTTTTCCTTTAATGCAAAAAGGCTCTATATTTCTTCTACATCATGCAATTAAAAGACAAAATAATGGTAAATTGGGTCTGGGCTTTTTGGAAAAATGTATCTATTCTTATATTTTGAGGACTGTGGTGTATAGGAACTGCTATTTCAATAGGGGCATGTTGACTCCTGAGTTTAACAAAAGTGCCCTCAAATAGTAAACCAAAGCTATCAAAACAAAGCATGTATTTTTTGAAGGCAGAACACCTGGTAAAATTATTGTACCTTACAAAAAAAAAAAGAAAAAAAGGAATGGAACAGAACACGCGTGATTGCTGTGTCTCACGTGTTGGAATTCTTACTGCTTTTAGTGCCACACAGAAAGGGGGAAGAGCCGTGGCTGTACCTGTGTGAGCACTGGTGGGGAGCAGGACCAGCCAGGAGGGAGTAGTTCAGGTGGGCATCCACACCAGCTGTATTTTGGGGGTGTTACTTCAGACCATGTCCAGTCTGGTCCCATGGAGTGACCTCCCGGCAGTGGCTGGGGCCTCAGAGGTGCACGCTTGTGCTGTGGGTTGGAGTTAGCCATTGCACAGAGCATAGTGTTTGCGTGCTCCAAGCCAGCAAAGACCGATAAGGATGGGGCAGGGGTGGCAGGGAAATGTGTTCCCGAAGCGCACTCCAAAGGAAACACGGAGCCCATAGGACCTCTGCAGGGAGAGGCCCTCCTCTGCCCACTGGCACCCATCTGAGGTGCAGCTCTGCAACCACAGGGCTTCAGGAACTCATAATTACAGCAGTCCTTCATTCTCCCTCTCCCTGTCTGGGACGTGGGCTTCTTGTGCTGCTCTGGAGACATGAGAGGGACGTCCTTAGCCCTGAAGGTCAGCCTTTCCTTCAGCTGTGCAACAGGGACGCGGGGCCACGCTGAGGCAGCAGATGGGTTCTCCAGGGCCCTGCCCGGTGCTGGGGCCCTTGGGCCCAGGCATCGCAGGGGTATGAGAGGAAGCCACCGCCTTCCCCCTCTGCCAGGCACGCTGAGTGCGGCTCTCACACGGTCAGCCATATGCCAGGCTGCCAAAAATAACAGTTATTTTTAAAGTAGCAGGGATAACAGGACCCACTTTGTTCATTACAGAATAAACTGAGAACTGATCTGTTGTTTCACACTGATAGCAGGGTTGAGAAGGATGAGTGTTTCCTCCTTGATCCTCACATGAGGACATGATACTGCGTAAGAGGCTCTGTGTCTGGCCTGCGGACCTCCGTATCAGCTAACAGCTTTTAAAGCGTATAGTTTATAGAGCTAGAACAAAAATAATTATTTCACTTTCAGTCAGTTACGTGTTAGGAAAGGAGTTTTATGCTAATATAATAGGGGTGTAAAGATTGTCATTTTTTTTTGTGTTAATATCTAACCTGTTTTTGTATTTTACAGGTCCATTTTCCTTAAGAATTAAATTCTATAAATAATCTTATGTTTCTCTTACAAATTAGGAGGGCTTTTTTACTTGTAAGGGCCTTATGTTTTGTGAAATGAATGCAGAGGAGCTCACGGGGATGCAGTGTCTTTTCTCACTATTCCAAATAGAAGCTTTCTTTCTCTGAACCATTCGCAGGCGATGCTATCTACTGGCTGTCAGTCTTAGCCGTATGTCTGTCATATTCCCTCTTATTCTTCCCCCAAAAATGTACTCTTGGCCTTTCTTTTCTGGGAGATCCATCCAGTTGCCCTTGCTTTAAGTCCCAGCGGGAAGAGATTTCTAAAGCAGAAATGTGGGGTCGATGTGTAGCCACAATGTGTCTCCACAAGTGCCGCTCTGTTCTGCTCTTCCCTCCTATCTCCAGTAGCCGGAGGTGCCTCACGCACCTGGAGGTGCACGTATCACTTCACATCATCTTTTTTTTTCTTTTTGTTTTTTAATGGGCTACATAATGTTAAGTATAGTGCTGTTAAATCATTTCTTCTCCTTAACAATAGAAAGTTGTGCTTCATTTCATTACACCTGTAGAGTAAGTGAGCATTGCAGAGCTAATATATCTGAAACTTGACAGCCCTCTGACAAGTACCTGTAGGTCCCATCAACTTGAAAATTACATTGCTGCAACTAATGGAATACTCAAATCTGCTTAATTTTTGTGAATTTGAGAGGAGAGAGACTTTTAATACTTAAATTCCCGTCTTTACCATTGCACAGATGGTGTAGTGGTTTTGCATTTTTCATATTATTTTGGGTTACTGAAGTTAATACTCTGCTAGCTACAAATATCCACGTGCATTCCACATAGTTCATCCTGAGGACAGAGCTCTAAAATAAATTACAGACCTTGGTAGCAGTCATAAATCAGTCACTTTTTTCATTGAGAAAGTGGTGGCACTGGAAGAAAGTTATTTAGTGATCAGAATGCATCGTTAAGCTTTTAAAAAGGGATTCTGTGCCTGTAGTAGAGCTGTAGGCGATTTATGGCTTATCTGTACTCATTGCCTCAAGCTTTTGGAAAATTTGTAAACAAAGCCAGATGCTCATTATGTTCCTGTTCAGGGTTGGTTAGATGGGTAAATGCCATCAGAAGCACTTTGGTCCTGTTAGGGTTTAGCATGTTACAGCAAATGGAATTGCTCCAGAATATTTTTTTAAATGTTTGTCATCCATGAAAATATACTTCTAGTTCCTGCTCATAGAATGGATTTCTTAAATAGTTGCAAGTTACAAAAATGTGAAAGTAATACTCTGAGAACTATATTGTATAATAAACTGTGGGTACAACTTTTTCTCTGTGTAACGTAGTCAAGCACACTCACTTTTTAAGGGTTTTGGGCAATGAAGGAGGCTATGGAAGCTTCAGGCCAGAGCAGCTTGTGCTTTTTACCAAATCTTAGGGAACTGAGATGTGAACTGACTTTTCTATAGCCACTTTGATAAGTTGTTTGCTGCTGATTTGATAAATTTTACTGCTCGCCTTTTGTCTTCTGTGTAGACTATGCGATGTGAAAGGGGTTCTTGTAAGCTGCACTTTTTGCTTTTTACTGCTCTTTAAGCATAAGAAAACTTGCTGTATACAAATTGAATTGCTGTAAGTTAAATTCTTTTCCTTGTAATCATATCTATTGCAATATGATCATCATGTAATCCATTTCATAATTCATGATTAACTTTTTGGTGTATCTTTTTTATTTATCGGCTGCAGCTGATCAAGTAAACAGGTCATGGCACGCTTAACGAAGAGGCGACAGGCAGATACAAAGGCTATCCAGCATCTTTGGGCAGCTATAGAAATAATCCGGAACCAGAAGCAAATTGCTAACATTGACCGTATTACAAAGTAAGTGACCTGTTCCAAAAAAAGTCTTGATGAGGGGGAAGGTTGATGCTATTAAAAGCTCTGGGAAACAGAGACAGTCAATGCTGTGAGAGACTGGGAAGCAGTTACATGCACTTCTGTGTTACTTGCTAGCTAATGATTTTAAAAAAAACGTACAGCATCGAGCATCTGAAAATCCTAAAGTGAGGTTTAATCCATTGAATTCAGATCTTGCTCACCTTGTATTTGTTTTATATAAGCATCTTCAGGAAATACTCAATATTTTAGTACTTGAACTGAGTTTAGCATGTCAGAGTTATACTCACTTGGTAGCTTGTTCAAAATACAAGAAGTAGATAAAAGGGCAATCAAATCTGTAAGTAACCTAATTCTTTAGGACAGTGTTATAGACCAGTGGAGAACTCTTTTCCAGAAGGCAAAGATAAACCTGAAGTGTTAGGTTGCTCAAACAAATAAAAAGCCCTATTTGCTGAGATGGGCATGGGTAGGATGTTATTAAAGAAGACATGAGATGATTAGTACCTATGCCTGATATTCTTGTTAATACTAAAATATTCTTAAAAATTTATTAGGTGCCTTATACACAGAGAAATATATATTCTTTGTTCCGTGAAGCTTGCAGTGTATAAAAAGGTCTGCAATATTAAAATACCTTTTCAGATAACTTGGAGTAGCCGCTATAATAAAAACTGAAGGAGGTTTTGTGCCTCTCTCTGCTTTGTCTGCATTTCCAGGCCAACATGTACGTCACATTTGTCAAAGTAATCAATATGAATAATTTAAAAGAGCAAAAGTAACCAGTTGGCAACTTGTCAGTTGCCAGAACCAATGTGAACTGATAATGAGGCCAGAGACCACTAAAGAGGAGAGTTATAAACAGTGCAGGTGACTAACGAAGTGAAAATCATTATAACATGGTCCACTGACAGAGTTTGGAAGCTCTGGGGTGGAAGTGACAAGCAAAACTGGCTTCGTAAGTGGAGGAACTGTAACAGTCCAGGTTCCCCAAATACAGTGAACAATAAACAGGAGAAAGAAAAAAAATAATGTCCCAAATGAATTAGTGTATATCTGGCTCCTACAACAAAGAAAAATGCACCATTAAACTGCAAAGTACCTTCCCAGATTGTTCCAAGCAAGCTTGAGAGGGAGACTGTATTTTAGGGAATTTCATTTTTGAGGTTGCATTTGAGTTTCAGAATGCTTTAAAAAATGTATATCTGCGTTATGTCCCCAAGGAGACAAGTGGGTAAACTAATGCTATACACTTTCCGTTTTAACATTTCAAATTACTTGCTCCAGGCCATATATTAGCTGGGTTTGTTAGCTGTTTATGCTCTTTTTATATCTAATAAAGGGAGACAGGCACATCTAGCTGGGGATTCATCCCACTCTTATGAGAGATGCCTATTTTAAGATAGTGCAAATAACATTTAGCTGGGTAAAGTTAGGTAAGACAAATCCTATCGTTACAAACAAGGTTGAGAAAACAAGTAATTATATACTATAGAAAGAGGTACTGCTCTTGGTAACTGAAGGGTAGTTTGATTTTTAAAAAAACAATCTAGACCCAGATTGTATGACTCATCTCTAATCAGAAGAAAATAAGTGACTAAACAGAGATGCAAGCAGCCTTAGTACTTTGAGAAAGAAATGCAAGGTGTCAGCAGTGGAGAGTAATCTAAACAGTGCTTGGACATTGTAAATGTTCCACATGCACATCAGTGACAAGAATGATGGACAGTGTTCTAGTTTCTTTTATATGATATTTTTAAGGAGAGAACTTTTGGCAAGGAAAAGATAAAGACCTTTCAGTTACTTTATGATACTAGTCATTGGTGAAGAAACACAGATGACTTAGCAAATGAGTATGCATATTACATAATATTCAAAATAAAGTTCTGCAATTAGCAGGGCATCAGATCTCTTCTGATGAAAATTGAGCAGCTGATGTATTCTTACCGGCTCAGAGATCATTTGGTCAAATACAGCTGTGGTTCCTTAAAAGGTCCATCAGTGTCTGGGCAGATGTACGAATAATAAGAAAGATCAAAATCTAACAGAGGTCAAAAGTGAGAATTATGAGCATATGTAGACAGTTGGAGTTAAGGAGAGGATTCTGATACTTGGATTAGTAGCATTTTTTTTAAAGTGTTACAACCTCTTGGGATTGCCTGAAAGAGTGCCTTTGCATATTACAAGTGTTTTCAAGTACTAATGACAATGAAATTTATGGAAGCATGTCTTACTTCTGAGTAAGCATACAGAAAAACAGCAAGATAATCTTTCTTTATGAATACATGTTTAAGGTAAGCAACTGGCATCCTACCATGTCATACCGTGGATGACAAATGTGTACTTTCGGGGAACTTCACTAGTTGAAAAGATGATTCATTATTTGAATTTGTATTTTATTTTCTTTTTGCTGTAGTTTCAGAGTTCATTTGTTGCTAGAGACATATTGTCCTGTATATTTTGTGACCTGTTAGTCCAGACACCTTCGTAGCAGAACCTGTATTACTGCTTTCTTCATCAGGCAGTTTGCTACTTTTAGGCAAACTTATTTGTTGGCTTTTATCCTAACTGCAGCACAGCATGATTGTCTCCCTTTTCCTAACATATTCCTGTCTATTTCATTTACTTCTTGCTTTTCTTAGTCTCCTGGTGCTGAGTAGAAACCACTGTACATATCAAGGAGCATTTACTTTCTCTGACCAGGGAGGAAATGTTGGTAATATGAAAAGAGGATTTGTTGTTTGTAGATTGTGAACTATTTCAACTCAATATGCAAAAAAAAAAACCTTAAAAAAAAATATTCATATAACACATTAAAAATATGTAAAATGAACCCTGTGCACTTTATGTCTAATTATTAAAAAATACCAGGGGGAAAGAAGGACTTCCAGAAGATGCTGGAAGTGAAAAGTACTCAAGGAAAATCTATAGAACTAGCCACGCATTTTCTGTAGAGAACATAAGAGTAGGAGGATAGTGTAGGAGAAGCCAAAAGCACTAGAAGTTACTTCTAATATTATCAGGAAAAACGTATAAGGAAAGAGGCCCTTTAATTAAAAGTAGACTAAATCAAGTATGCCTTGCTTTTTAAATTGATGAGGGGGATAAGCAAGAATAGAAAAATGCGTGATTAGAAGTGATTGAAAACTGTCTTACATTGAGGAAAGAGTCACTTGGAAAATTTGAATACACAAGTTAGAGCCTTTCAGAAATTAGTAAGATTACTGAACTTTTCACAATTATTTTAGAAAAGTCATTGTATGCAGAGAGGTATTAAGAAACACAAGAAAGGTGTCCATTTTTGAAGGAATTAAAGGTGTGTGTGGAAAAATGGCAAGAATATTACACTGTTAATTGAAGTATTATATAAATACTTAAATAAAACCATTGGTAGGGAAGAGACCACACTGCATGCATTCTTCAGTAGCTTGAAAACTAAGAGAAGGACTGAAACCCAATACTAACAAGAAGTAGAAGTGTCATGAATTTAAAAGAATTAGTACTAAAAATGCAAACTGCTTTTTGAAAAGATCTTTAAAAATACTATATATGTGTTCCTATCTTTGTACATAGGCTTCAGTGTGTTCAGTGCATTTTTATTTAATGGGAAAGCTCATTTGAAGGCAGTGGTAACATCTCTGTAAAGGTATGCAAAAGAAATATTCTCACCTGGCTTATATTATCATAGTGTATCTCAAATCAATGAATGGTAATGATTTAAAAATCTAGCTATTAGAAATATCTAACATTTCTACACTACCAAATTATTTAATAACAAAATGATATTTCTAGGAGGTATTTATCAAGAAGAATGACTTATTTTTCTGTCCAGACTTGATGCTGGGATAATTTGACCCTAGTATGTCAATTATTTAGATGATTATTATTGGTGTTAGTTACGCTGTAAGCACTAGCAGAGAAATGGCTTCCCATATCTTGTGAATTCTTTGTCAAGAGCGCAGCTTGACAAATTGTTCATCCCTAAAAGCGTGCTAAAAATCATAATTATGCTTTGACTTTCTGTTTTTTCCTCATTATCTTCCATCTGTTTTGGATTTGGGGAAACCTCAGAATTTGATTCTATGGAATGAAATGGCTTAAAATACACTGGGAAAAAGACATGCATATTTAAATGAGTAGGATAAATTATTGACATTCAGTTGCATAGCAGATTGGTAAGTATTTCTGCACAGACATGTTTTTAAAGTTCTCTCTCTTTGGCTACCAGTTTCTTTTACAGTGTTTCCTTTATAATTCCTTTACAGGTAATTGGACTCCTAAGATTTAATTAACTATTAATTAAATATTTACCATTTTTCTCACAAGGTATTGGGTTTCCTCAGTAGCAATTTATGAACGTTTCATGATCTTTATGATTAGTTCAAAGTTCATTATCTGTTTAAAGTTAGTATTATTAAAATACCCAATTGGTAAATACTGTGTTCTAAAACTTTTACTGGCTATTTCATTATTTTGCCATTGTGAACAGATAATTATTCTGGCTTCTAAACTATTGCATGAAGACTAATGTAAAGAACCAAAACATAATTATTTTCTTCCATACTTCCTTCCTTGTATTTTTTTCTCTCTCCCTTTGATGTGTTTCATGATTTATTTAGTTAATTTGCTTCTCTCTCTGTCTATTAATAAAACCAGTATAGACAAAAGTCTATACCGTTTTTGTGTACTGTGACAGGGAATGAAGGCCCTCTGACCATCTGGAGCAGATATGCTGTGACAACACAGCATTGCCTTTGGCTCATGGTATTTTTCTTTGGCCCTCACGTACTCTTTGGTTTACATGTGTGTGGTTCTTTGGTTCTAAGCGCCAAAAATAATACAGCCCACAGCAATGCTATTCTGGAAACATGGAGCTGGAGGCATGATAGTTTGCCATCGGGCATGATGTGAAGGCATCTGAGGACATAGCATGCTGGAGTAGTGGTGGAGTGCCTGTGGCAGGAGGAGCCAATCTTGGCATGGTTTACATCCGTATTCTCTATCAGAAGCAAACTAACCTCTTGGCCATGCTTTGCCTTTTTCCCAAGAAGAACAAATTGGCTTTCTCCAGAATGGAGCCTGAGAAACGAGTTAGTTTGGGAGTGAAACTGGGGGTGACCGTAGTCCACAGGGTAGAGGTAGCCCAGCTTTTGGGCGAATGAAGCTGATGGAGAGAACATTAAATAGGACAAAACTGATATGCTGTAATTGGAGAATTTGTGTTATTTTTAAATAGAACAAAACTGAAACTGTCAGTTTCATCAGTCAGAAAGCTGTTTTACAACACTGGTGATAAAGAAAATGACATTTTTTTTCATAAACACTTACAAAGACTCTCATCTTTTTTAATTGGATTTCAACTGGGATGTTCCAATGCTAGGTCCCTAAATGGTCATAACCATTTTTTCTATATTTATTCTGTGGACTCATTTTTGTTATATTCTAATTTAATGTAAATGCAGCTCAGTCAGAACATCTAAAAGAAATGAGCAGATCCCAAGCCCATATAGAGTAGACTCTGTCAGTCCCTTGTTAGCTTTGTGTGGACTGACATTAATCAGCATTGATGGGATAGCATGCCAGAAAAGAATTACTCAGTATGAAAGATTACTGTAGAATGATGAGATTTTCTAGTCCCCCAGTTGAGGTGGAGTCACTAGCAATTTTAGTTTGAATATGTGACCCTCTCAGTTTGACATTTAGTCCTGGGAGGGGGATATTTGGGTTCTTCTCCAAATACCACTGTGAAATTTCTCCAGTCAATCTCTGAGAATAGTTAAAGTTAAGGGCCTTTTCCATCCATATATCTGGGTTTGTTGCCTTAGTTCTTTTGCTGTCGTCTTTCTAGGCTGTCTTCTTTAACAGAAACCAGTTTCTAGAAGCACTGATTAAAGCAAAGATGAGAATAAGCAATTTGAACAGGTAGAGAATAACCACGAGAGAGTATAAATAAGAAAATGAGCAATTTGAATGGGTAGGGAGTAATCACACAAGTCTATAAATAAGAATATGCAATGCAGTAGGAAGAATAAAACCTAGAACACGTTTTTTACAGTATTGCTTATTCAAAGCTCAGAAACTTGTTAGAAAAAGTCCGTCACTATTTATAGTACCTTTGATGAAAACTTAAATCTTCCTAGTATTGTGCATGTTGCAACTAAATATTCATGCATTAAAAAAAATAAGAATGATTGGGAGAGCAGATGACTCTGGATTTATAACTAGGTAATCCTGTTGTTTAACTTTGCATGAGCGGAAGTATTGTAGCACCTGATATTTTTTTGACTGAAATGAAAGGCTTAGAAATACTTTTTGCTCTGTTGGTTTCTTATCCTTTGTCAAGCCATTCCCCTAAATTATTTGTCTTTTTGCTACCAGAGAGTGGGCTTATCTGAAACAATTGTTCAAAGTAAAACATCCTGCTGTTATGCAGAAGAATGCAGTGGTTGCTTTAACCAGTGTTACTGGCTCCTTTTCCACATCTCTGTATCATCCTCATGTATGATTTAAATGGGAGCATGCGAAACATTAAACCCAACTCTTCAAAATCTGGTACATATTAGTCAAATCCCAGTTAATTGTACTTTGGTGGAACAGGTCAATATTGAAGAAGTCAGAGAAGTCACATTTTACCAGTTGGGAAAGGATGAGGAAGAACAGTACAGTGAATTTTTATCCATGCCATGCAGTGTAATAGCAGTTCGTAGTTATGCAAGGGTAGGCAAAAGTGTGGAGTGCAAGGTCCTACAAAAAGAAGGATGATACTACTTCCTCAGCACACCAATAGCTGCCTTTAGTGGCAACCTGTCTATGGGTGTTCATCTCTGAGAAAACTGAATTCAGTTTGGTTTGGCTTGATTATAGATCTGTCCATTACAGAAGACAACAGAAACACATGACCAGGTGATGACAGGGTAGAAAATTCTCAGTTTTAAGCATCTCTTTATGTATTTTCTGTTATAATCAAGTACAGTGCACTTCTTTCTGCCTGACCACTAAGTCAGTCTCCTTTCCCATTTGTTTTACTTTTTCTCTCTCTTTCCCATGATAAACTTCAGTTGCTTCTTTTAGCCCCAGACCAATGTTTCTTTTTCTGTTTTTGTAACACAGTTTTTACATTAAACCAAGATAACAGACTAACTCTAGAGTTTTAAAGCTTGTAAATCCTTAGTCATAGATTATCCTGGGAAAAAAAAAATGTGTCTTCTGTGCTTTTTCAACAATTTCTTGATTGAAGTGGTTAAAAAGAAAAAAACAAACACTAGAAAAAGAAATCTAAAATTGAGAATTTGACTCCCTAATGACAAAATTTTAGTAAAAGTGTTATTTTGGTCATATGTAAAAATCCTGTATTATCTGCGCATAACTGTGAGTTACAAGCATAGCAATGCCTTGCATAGAAATAAGATGGGCATCAAAATGTTTGACTTGTTTGATATGTTAATTTTTTATACTGATGGCTTCACAGAGAGGTTAAATGGTGCATTCAGGCTGAAATTTTTGGACATTCTCAAAAGTTCAGATATGTGCTAAAAAGTAATAAAAAGAACTCTGAAAACTGCATATAAGCAGGAAAGTACAGGGAATCTCACCAGCTTTTGCATCATAACCAATACATAATTTTGTGTGTAAATTTGTACTGAGAGACTAACCAGTGAGGTAATATTCAGCAAGCTCATAAGGATTTTTAGCATCCAGATTCACAAAAAAGTTGAAGAGGAGCAAGGAACTAAGCTACATGCTCCTTAAGAAGGAATGACAGATTTACACTGATTGCACAGGGAATGTTCACAATGGCATATGTTCATTAAATTTCACCTGTGTTACCTGTAGATAGCTACATTTGTCATAAAGTTTTTACCTATTTGCTTATGTGGCCTACAAGGATGCTGGAAGGGGACTCTGTATCAGGGACTGTAGCAATAGGACAAGGGGTAATGGGTTTAAACTTAAACTGGGGAAGTTCAGGTTAGATATTAGGAAGAAGTTCTTTACTGTGAGGGAGGTGAGGCACTGGCACAGGTTGCCCAAAGAAGTGGTAACTGCTCCATCCCTGGTAGTGTTCAAGGCCAGGTTGGGCAGAGCCTTGGGCGACATGGTCTAGGGTGAGGCGTCGCTGCCCATGGCATGGAGGTGGGAACTAGAATCTATGATTCTCTGGTGTTTAATTATAGTTTTGTCTGTGAGTTCATAATGATTTTTTGTTTGGGGTATTATATAGCTTTAATGTTACTTCTGCTAATGGTCCAATTTAAGAGCTGCTTTTAGATATTTTTGACTAAGGATGGTGGAAACTGGGATGACAGGAAAAAGATTGTGAACTTTTCTTTGAAAAAGGCTATAAAGAAACTAGCTGCACTTGTTCTGAGCAGTAGTAGAATTAACATTTTTGAATTTGTACATTTGGTTAAAGTGTCATCTTGAGTTTGTAATGCATATTAATAATTACTTCTTCCCCTCTTTCATTGATATAAATAATTTCTTTGATTCATGTAACACTTCTATTTAAGCACATCAATTTAACTGGTTAAAGGAATACATAAAAAGAAGTCCAGGTGTATTAAGTGGTGTTTGTGATTTGTTAAGGATAATTGTTCCTTCAACTTGGTACTGAGCCACTTTCCCACTATGTGATAAAGAATACTGCTGCCTGAATTGCTGGGTCTGCTTCTCAGTGCTGGCTGTCATAAGACTAATTCATTGCCTAGTGTAGAAAACTTTACTATGGTACTGACAGAGATTCCTCCAGCTCTGCCACCTCCTTTTTCCTGTTTTATGAGACTACATGGAATGGAAAGGATGCTGTGCAACCGCAGAGGTAGCGTATAGGAGTTTAGCATAAAAGGGTGTTTCGTTGAGGACTAGATCTTGAAGTGAGGCTAAACTTCTTGTGTATTTGCTTTGATACAAAATACTAACACCACATGCATCTAGTTCCTACACTTCATTCTGCAAAGAATAAATGGTGCTCTGAAAAATAGATGCTGTAATAGCTAGGTGTTCTAACAAATTTTGTTTGATCAATTTTCCTTCTCTCGTAATTCTTAACTATGCTCTTGTATCGTATTGCTAGTAAGGCGATTTTTTTACCTTGGAGGTTAATGTTCTTCATTGATTCAGTAGGTGAAGTTATCTCGGGCTGAGCATGAGTGTGACTGGTAAATAAAATGATTCACATTAACAGCACAAACACATGGTTATTAACAACAGCCATATTCCTTGTTTGATGTTTGCTAAAGAGTGCAAACTCATTACTATAAAAACTGTAATGTTCAATGTTTAATACTTTTCTTAGATAATACATGCAAACTATGAACTCCATTATAAATTGAGAAGGAAAGTGGTGGAGGTGTAACTGTCTTGAAAATTACTATCCCCATTTTCATTTGAATGAATATTCTTATGTAGTCCATACTTCTATTAATATTTGTGTTGAAGTTGTATAATTTTACACAGAAAAATACATAACAGACTATATTTCTTAAGTACTAAAAGTAAACCAATTTACCTTTTTTGTCACAACTAGTATTGATTTTTGCTCAAATCGTGACATCTTTATAATATTGGAAAGTGAAACTTGCAGTTTATGTCTGGTTTCTTTGCTGTAAATAAATGTGGCTTTCTATTGGAAGTAAAAGATAAAACTGAGTGTGACATGGCCATTTAACTGGTGACCTGAAGTGCTCATCAAGGCTTTCTCTGTAATCAGTAGAGAAAGAATGATCTCCAAAGGAGTACTCATACCATCTATTTTAGGCTGTGGTTTCGTATTCCCATTCATGTAAACAATATCAGCATCCAAAGCAGCAGCCCTGCCCTGATGGCTTTTCCAGCCATTGTCCTGTTCCCTAGCTGGTAATTAGGTGAACATTTGTGTGACAATGTGATGATTTTGAAACTTAGCCAAGCTAAAACGAATCTGACCAAAAAAAAAAAAAAAAAAAAAAAAAAAAAAAAAAAGAAGAAGAAGTATTAAAAGTTTTTGTTACCTTTAACCCAGATAAGAATGGAAGTTAAATTGAATAGAAAAATGTAAAAAACTGAATCATGAAAGTACTCAAATGTATATTTTTTAAGCATGCTTTGAATTGAGATGCTCAATATGAGCTGAATAAATATTTTTGCAAGGTATTAGCTGGGGCATTATATTCTGAGCCATGTATTACTTGTTTGTTTCTTCAGTACTTCCATAGAGAAGTGCTGGATAGAACACTGAGTCTGCATATACACAAGCAATTGTGCATATGCATGGATTGCCCCTGAACAATTAGTGCTCCTGTTTGCCAGCAGTACTCTGTGCACATACATGTACATTACCAGCAGTATCACATACAACTTTTTAGGCTGGAAAAATGGGACTAGAACCCTTTTTTAGGTTACCTCCTCCTTAAGAAGGTGGTAGTAGTTCTGAAAGATTTTTGTAGATAAGGATTGAATAGCTTGGTACCTTAATTATTTGCTTTTCATGGTCATATTGGTGGGTTACACAATCTTAATTGTATAGTGAAGTTGTATGGGTGAGGATTTAAATTACTGAAACAAAGAATTACCTGAGTTAAAATTACTGCAGTTCTGACAGAAATGACCCAGGTGACATTGACATTAAAGGAAACTGCAGTGCTTGGGGTATCTAAAGCATGTACAAACAATGCTTTAGATCACTCCTTAGCTTTGTTTTAGCAGCAGGAGAAGAAACATAAGGCAGATGTGAGTTGCATTGAACTGCTGGATCTCACTGTTTCACTATCAAGTGTATGCACTTTTTCTTTTACAAAAACACTGCACAAAATCAGATTCCATATTCATGCAAATGCTGTATTTCTAGACTATGAAGGAGAGATGAAACAAATTTGAAAAAACATTTCTTACTTAGATAGTCTGTGTGTCTTCAGTGTTGCAGATACTGATGTGAGAGGGAGAAGAAAATTCTTAATTTCTCTTAATTCATTCTCTCTGTGTCCCCCATTGGGAATTTTGGACTGCACAAAGTGTAGATCATCCAATTGATGTTCTATTGCACAGGCAACAGCTCTTTGTGAAGTGTAAATACAGAGGAAGAGTGATATGCTTTAGTTGTCTTTATCTTAGTGAATTTAATCCATAATCAAAACTTCAGAAACTGTAAACATACCAAAAACTGTCTGAGAAAACAAAAGTGTGCTGGTACATCCCCGTTGTAAATAGCTCTTCTTTCTCTGTGTGTCTTCAGCTCTCAGACCAGCTCTCAGTTTCAGGCAAGCAGGAATAGGTATTTCAAATGTATTGTTTTGAAATACAAATATCCATAATGGTTAGCCCATATTTCGTAAAAGTTGATTTGTACCATAGTGCTACATCTGCATGGAGCATGCACCTTAAGATGCAGAGTTGAAAACTTGAGGTACAATAGTGAGCACAAATCTTCACCTGGCTCTCCACAAGTATAGCTAGTGGATTCCTGAGATTTTAGAATGGGTGTTTTAAGTTCTTATGCCATGTAGCTGTATTTGTTTAAAAAAAAAAAGAAGAAAGAAAAATGTTAGCCATCATCCATTTTTACTTTCAGTAGAGCCAAGTGATGTATTCTTTGCAAATTAAAAAATGTCTTAAAAGAAGTGTGTGGGCCTTCTATAAAACTGCTGTCATACCCTGAATATAAAGCAAAAGGCATCATTTCTCACCAGAGGTAGGAACACAATATAAAACGCAGAATAGATTTTTGGCTGCTTTCTTTCCATTTTATGTATTATTCCTCAAGGTCTGTCCCTGAATCTAGGACATTTTTATATACCTGTAGGTAACATTTAAAATTAATGGCAGTCTTTCAGTTATGCTTAATGGGATCTGCTGTATTTTATCAGATCTCGGATGTGAGATGGGTTATGTGTAGAAGGGAATCTTGAGGCTGCTGTTTCTCCCTGGATGAGTTGCTTAGCAGATAGTCTGCTGCTGCCAGCAGACTGCTACTTCCCTTCGTATTGTGGAGGGTGGAGGCATCCAGCACAGATAGAGATAGTTGATCAGACCAAGATTACAGTGTTTGCCACTAAAATTAGCATCTACCTACACTTGTCACACTGTTGTACTTTATATAAGGCAGCTATTTCCTGTATGTATTTTACTTTAGTCTGTTACGGAGATGCTTGCTGTAGCATTTTTTCAGTATTTTCCTTTTGATGAGTTCAGGTGGCTGAAAATGCAATTCCTTGTGAGTCCAGAAAACCTGGGATTCTGGGGGTTTTTTTAAACACCTGTGTCAACTTTCCACCTTAAGTAACCTTACTTCCTTGGCCAGCTGAGTTTTTTGGGCCATAGTACAACTGCGCCCATGTAAACTATTTGCTGCATCTCATGAGACTGCAGTTGCCTTCAAGAGGACTCTCTTGCAGCAGACTTACCTGTTTACGTGCATTACTTTGTGGCTATATATATTAAGCTCTTTGGGACAGGATTTGACTTCGTGTTGTGTCTTGCACAGCACCAACCAAGAGTTGTGAGCTGTGTTAACAGCTGCAGGCAAAAAGTTCACCATCTGATCCCCTCCAAGTGCCAGCGACTTTTGTATCTGTTTTGCTCCCATGGTGATTGCAGCTTTAGAGTCTGCTTCCTCCACACCCCTGAGATGAAAACAAACCGTTTTCTTGAGTTTTAAGGTATCTTATGAAGCATATGTATTAGACCTAGGTTTTGAATAGAAAGACATGCTGAACACTGGCTAGTTTGAGGAAATACTTTTGAAGTTTTAAGTGTGAATTGCTCATATGCTGACAGACTTTGGTGCTTCTATAATGCTCTTGAATATTGGGCAGGCAAGCAGTTTAGATGTAGATTAGGGTACTCCTGTGGTCCAGTTTTGTTTAGCAAAGGAAGAGGGCAAGGTCCAGTTGTGAGTAGTGGCATGAGTTACAGGAGCTTCCATAGTTTGCTACTGTGAAGGAGAGAAACTCTGGAAGGGTAGGTACCAGGTTTGCTTACATATCATTCCTCCCCTGTCATTGCAACATTGCTCAGGTGGGGTATGCAGCAGATGGCTGTGTGGCTTCTGGATGCCTTGAGGCCTGTGAGAGCTGCTCAAGTCCTCACCTCCAGCTGTGCTGACCCCTTGGGCTGTCCCTGTGGTGTCTGAGAATTTTCAAGGTTTTTAGGATGGGTAACAGGAATATATAAACAGAAGAATATGATGATATTTTATTGCTGCTGAATTTGAAAAGACCTGACTACTGTTCATTTGCAATCCCAAATAGATTTAAAATGGTTTCATATTTTTCTGATTAGTATTTCATGTAATAAATACAGATAAGCATACACACATGTACAATCTATAAATCTGTTAATGATTGTTCACTATGAAGATAAACTCAACATGAGCAGGCAGTGTGCGCTTGCAGCCCAGAAAGCCAACCGTATCCTGGGCTGTATCAAAAGAAGCATGACCAGCAGGTCAAAGGAGGTGATCCTCTACTCTGCTCTTGTGAGACCTCACTTGGAGTATTGTGTCCAGTTCTGGTGTCCTCAACATAAAAAGGACATGGAGCTGCTGGGGCAAGTCCAGAGGAGGGCCACGAGGATGATCAGGGGGCTGGAGCACCTCCTGTATGAAGACAGGCTGAGAAAGTTGGGGCTGTTCAGCCTGGAGAAGAGAAGGCTGCGTGGAGACCTTGTAGCAGCCTTCCAGTATCTGAAGGGGGCCTACAAGGATGCTGGGGAGGGACTCTTCATTAGGGATGCTAGTGGTAGGACAAGTGGGAATGGGTTTAAACTTAAACAGGGGAAGTTTAGGTTAGATCTAAGGAAGAAGTTCTTCACAGTGAGGGTGGTGAGGCACTGGAATGGGTTCCCCAAGGAAGTTGTGAATGCTCCATCCCTGGTGGTGTTAAAGGCCAGATTGGACAGAGCCTTGGGCGACATAGTTTAGTGTGTGGTGTCCCTGCTCATGGCAGGGGGGTTGGAACTAGATGATCTTAAGGTCCTTTCCAACCCTAACTATTCTATGATTCTATGATAAGATGGTGAGGCACTGGAACAAGTTGCCCAGAGAAGTTGTTGATGGCACATCCCTGGAAATTTTCACAAGCCAGGCTGGATCAGGCTTTGCACAACATGGTCTAGTGGAAGGTGTCCCTGCCTGTGGCAGGAGGATTGGAACTAGATGATCTTAAGGTCCCTTCCAACCCAAACCATTCTATGATTCTATGATTCTGTGATGATACCCTATTGTTCTCCTCTAATTCTTTTTCTTTTGCTGTGGGACAGATGTGTACATACATTACCAATGTGCACATGTGCCTTTACCTGAGTCTGTTGGTAGTATCTTGTTTCTGAAGGTTGGCACATTTACATATACATTTGATGGTGTGACAGTGCTGATATTTGTTTAAGGGTGGTAATGAACAACCTACACCATAGAGATTCTTATCCTTTGCTGTCCAAGTGGTGTTGCAATAACTGACAACATGCTTTAGTAGGCTCTTAGAAGTTGATTACAAAACCGATTGTGCTAGATTTGCTAGATTCTTCTATGCTAATGTCAAGGAGGTTTACGCTGCCAGTTTACAAATGGAGAAAATACTGGCCTATAAATACTTTAATATTGAGCAGCAGTTCAGTTGCTTCTGTATCCTGCAGACAGGTAGCCTCATTGGGTGAGATTTGGAATTTAACATGCAGATTATCAGGCCAAACGTCCTCTTTTCATCAGACAGGCCCTCATTTTATATAGTAGGGATTAGCGCAGTTAAATTGTATTTTGAAATCATTGGTTTAGCCCCCTTTCTGATCAGGGCTGGTTTGTTGATTTAGGGGATTTTTACTTTGTCTCCATGACTTACTCTTGACCATCTGAGTGTATTTGCTTTACTTCTTGTGGCTGGCTACATAATAGCAGTATAGGGTTTGTGTTACACTTCCCAATCTGTCCATATGGAGGACTGGCAAGAGTATAACAAACCAGCGTTGCTTCAACTCCCAGTCTCCAAGGTAAGGCTAATCAGCTTTTGTTGAAAACAGCAGTCGGGGATTGCTTTTCCATGTTTTTTAACTTCTTGGTGCCAGATGCTTCAATGTGTGCAGTACCAGGAAAAGATTTGCACTCCCTGGATTAGTAGTGTCACTTCTGCACAAAGACATTTCAATATTGTTTTCCCTGGTCCAGTAATGAGTTTGATGTGGTAGTTAGAACTTTCTATTTTCTAGGCTGGAGTTTAGCTTACTTTGTGTTTCCAGCATCTTTCACATCTTGTAACATTCATTATTAAAGAACTCCAACTATCTTTTCTGGTTCAAATCCTATGCCTTAGTCACTTCTTAGTTTAACTGCCATCCTTCTGGCTGAAAATAAGCAAGATGACAGGATTTCATCCAGACCCTGCCAGTGTTGTTTTATAGTCTTTGTAAATATCTAGCCACGTATACTTCACAGGTTTTAATACAAGTAAAAATTTGTGGAGAGGGGAGACTTTTCTACCAGCAGTTCTACTCTTGAAAGTAAAAATATTATTGATACACATGTGTGTTTTCCTATGAAACCTGATAGCAATTTATTTTTTAAATGGAAAACATTATGGATCTCCCGACTGTACAGTCTGAACATTGGCTAAAATAGTCTTCAGAAAGCTCTGGGGATTTATTGCCAGATTATTAAATGAGGAGATAGTTTAGTTGGTGGCAGGACTTTCACTCTGGTTGAGAGCAAATTGGATTTGAGAAATGGACAATTCTTAGCCTTGGGCCTCTTTTCACTAGTGCACACCCTACCACAGTTGAAATAGGCAGATTAAACCTCAGCTGATTAGAGCTGGTTTAAGGCTTTTTGGTTTGCATTATCTATCTTTTCTGTTCTGTGAGTGACAAATAATCCAAAAGCATGTAACTTGTATTCAAGAGTTTTGTTGGACTGTGTTTCTGCAACTAGGGATGATGGTTTCATGGTTTCTTCA
>NW_009921383.1:771-51507 GCF_000696875.1 Nestor notabilis | reverse complement strand
TAGGGAAATTACTTCCTTGTTCACTGCCTAATTTTTTCTGTCAATAAAATGGGAAGAATGATAGTACCTGTGCTATGTATTTTGAGATGATGTAGCAAAGACCTGAAGAAATTGCAGCAGATGTGAATGCTGTGGCTCTGACAGGGAGTATGTTAGCACAAAGTTAAAATGGAAGTTTGCTGAAAACCCAGTAAAGTTAGCAGATGTTGACAGAGATAATTTTTAAAAGCTAGTTGTGTTTGCATAATTATGTGCATATGTGCACACATGCAAAAACACATAACATGAGTATATAAACGAATGAGTTGTTTTACCT
Source organism: Nestor notabilis (assembly GCF_000696875.1). Taxonomy (NCBI): domain Eukaryota; kingdom Metazoa; phylum Chordata; class Aves; order Psittaciformes; family Psittacidae; genus Nestor; species Nestor notabilis. Next base: position 51,191 of record NW_009921383.1, on the reverse strand, counting down.
GTTTCAGGCATTTTTGAAGCTTCAGCATGTTATGCCTCAGCAGACTAACAGTCTTCACTTGCACTCTGAACGTGAAGTAATAGATTTGAGTCTCTGCATGTTTAAGACCTCCTTAGAGTTTGGAGAACTTGGAAAACTCATTTGTAGTGTTTAATATCACTTGAACAGGTTCTTCTGTTGAGTTTTGGTTTCTGCAGAAGCAGAGAGTGATCAGATTGGGCAGATGAGCATCCACCCAGTGTGATACAGAACTGAACTAACATGCGTATCTTCTGAGTCATTGCTTGGCACTCAATCCTTTTTGTTAGCCAGCATAAGACTCCTATATATCAGATTGCATCACAGACTTGCGCAAAATTTTGTTCTTTCTCTGTTAATTTCATTTGTTATTACTTACTTTTTAGGCACTGGTATCATGCACAAACCAACCAGACTAGGACCATGTTGTGGTAGACAATGTAAAATACAGTAAATGGTAGCATCTGCCTCTAAGAGCTTTACCCTAAAAAACCTTCCAAAACCCAAGATCCTTAAAGCGTGCTGCATTTACATAAATGCCTCTGATATCAGGCAGAAATTTTTAAATGTCCTGTGTTGGTCTGATTATTGTGTAATTTACTACACAAATACATACTTCTATTCAATCAGAAATTTACTATGTGATTATTGTATGCATTTAGTTTCCTTTAGAGCAAACCAAAAAGATTAGATTAGCATAAACCAGTTCCAGCAAAAGCTTGAGTGAGAATGCAAGATTGTAAAAGACCTTTATGCATCCAAAACAGTAAGAAGTTTGATAGGCATTTATCTTCAGAGAAGGGTTGTTTGGAGAGTTGACCACTAGAGTGGTCTTCATCCCATATTGCAACTTTATAACTTCTAAAGCATTGAAAGTTCCAGTCAGCCATGTTACTAAAAAAAAAAAACAACCCAAACCAAAAACAAACAAAAAAAAACCCCAACCAAAACTGTTGTGACTTTTTTTTTTAATGTAATGCTACTGCTTTAACATAACTTTTCCTCAAGTTTGCTCCTGATAATAATTACATTTTTTGTGAAGATATTTGTGATGACAGTCATAAAAGCATCATAATTGCTGCAATTCATTATGGAGCATGGAATAGAGGGTACTGTAGCTGACAACTTTGTCTTAAAAAAGGCAAATTACAGATTTCTCTCCCAGGAGACAGGTAAAGCATACCTGGAGAAACCAAAAGGGAGAGAAATTCAGTTAGTACTGTGAGAGAGCTGTAACTAGAAAAATACGTCCACAAAACATTTGGTTCTGAGTCAATTCACTTATCTGCTGATTGCATGCAATTGCAGCTCTCTTCACTTCTCCATATGCAGTGACTCATGAATACGTTCTTGGAATTCTGCTAAAAAAAATCTGAAGTGTAATGATCTTAAAACAGGGAGGTCATCTATTTGAGAGAAGATCATTTTGTGTTGTTAACTCCCAGTTAATGTTTGGCATTGTTCTAGAAGTAAACTATACTGGGTAAGGGTCAATGTTACACAACTGAATCTCATGTATACGCACAGTTTAGGCTACATATGTTTTGTTCACACCAGTGCAGGTCATCGTAGTGTGATTATTGTGGCTATCTGAAGAATAGGAGAAAAACCACTTAGTACTCTAGCTGTTGGGATTTCATACACAGTGCATACATTTAACATTTTTTTTAAATGTGTTGTACTGACAAGCATCACATAGATTCATTGGGACATCCCCAGATTGTTTCTATAGTATATATACTATAGGAAGCTTTATAAGTTTTATAGGAAATGCAAGGTTCAATTAATTTGAATAAGTCTCTTTAGGTGCACAAAGGGATGTAGAAGTTTAGCAGAGACAAGCCCAAGCAATATGCATGTTAGTTTTGGGATGCAGTAAATTTTTTTGGTAGAACATTACTGTGCTGCTACTTATCTAATGTGCACATGTAACTTCAAGGGGAAGAAAGAATTACGTGGAGTAAAGAGGGAAACTGTATTAATTTTGACAGTTTAAAAAAACCCTAAAACTTAGGCTGTGTATTACTATAAATAATTTGAAAAAGAGTATGTTTTTGCTGATGCATTTTGTAGTTTAACGCTAACACTGAAAGACTTTTGTGCTTTGTGTGCAGGTATATGTCTCGAGTCCATGGTATGCATCCAAAAGAAACCACACGTCAGCTGAGTTTAGCAGTCAAGGATGGTCTTATTGTTGAAACCCTGACAGTGGGGTGTAAAGGGTCAAAAGCTGGTATTGAACAAGAAGGATATTGGTTGCCAGGAGATGAGATTGTGAGTATAAAGTCTTTGAGAAAACAAATCACAGTTTCTGGTATTTTTGCATGAAAACTTGTTTTAATTTCTGTTTTAAGTTATTTATAGATGCTGTGTTGGTACTTGTGAACAGGGAAGTAATGAACTCCTAAACTTTTTTAACTTTTTGTGTTCCATAGAAGCTCTTTCTTCGTGAATTCTGAGTTTTTTGCTATGAAAGATTGACAAAGTCCTTTGCTCAGTAATCCCTCACTTTTATGTAGTATTCTCTTCTACAGATGTACAGGACGACAGTAAATATTGGTATTACTTGAAATCCTCAGACTCAAAAAACCCCAAAGATGGTATCTTTTAAAACACAAAAAAAACAAAAAAACCCCAAAACAAAAACAAACAAACAAAAAAAACCAAAATAAAAAACACAAAAACAAAACAAAACAAAACAAAAAACCAACCAGAAGACAGGCATTTTTGATTACTCATGCTTTAATCTGTATCTGAGAAACAAAGAACTCCTCCCTTTCAAAAGTGCAACAAGAAGTTGTTCATTTGTATACAAACACACATGAAAAGATGTGTTTTACAGATATTTGTGAACACCAGGGCATTCAGTTAGGAAGGATTTTTTTACCAGATTAGTTACAGGAGTCCAGACATTGCTCCACTGGATGTGTAAAATAAATATGTAAATCAAGTTAAATAGCATGTTTTCTCTATCCCTCCACAGCTGAGATGGAATGCGCTCACAAAGTTAACTGAGAATAGTCCTACAGACTAGGAGAAAGCTTGCACAATTGCTTTGCCTTGTTCAGAAGCCTGGTCTCTGTATTTACAAGACCACATTTTTGTAATTAAAAAAAAAAAAAAGAAAAGTTTGGCAAAGACTAGAAACTGTTGTTTTGGAATACAGATTGCACTAAATACTCATAAAATGGACAGCATTGTTTTAAATTTTGAGGAAAACCAGAAAAACTCTACAGGAAAATAAATTCTGAAAACAAGCAAAATACTCATTGCATTGTTGCAGCTATCAGTAAGATCCTGAAAGTGAAACAACAGATTTTTTGTTTTACAGTGATAGAATTAGAAGTGGAAACAAGCAGAAATCATTACAGTTAAAATTATCACAGTTACACTAATTTAAAGTATTGAAATATGTATTTAATGTACATTATGTCACTGTTAAGATTCTCATTCTAATTTCATTAGAAACTCTCAAGAGAGCCTTTTAAGGGTACGTAGATTTCTTTTTACTATACTCCCTGGGAATAAACATTTCAGATTTCCAGCTTAGCCCTTTTAGATAGTTCTTCTGTCAGTTTTATCTGTTTAGAGGTGATGTTAACTGTCTGTACTCAACATGACATAAAATCTGAGATTTGTAGTTACGTCAAGTGTTCGGTATGTTTGTTTCCCGTATTGCTAAGAGAGGAAAAAAGAAAAAAAGACTCAAAATGCCTCCTCACAATAGCCATTTCTTAAATTGTCATTCAAAAAATATTCCTGCTACTTACTAGCAACATTTGTCTAACAAAACTTGTAAGATAACCAGCATGCAAATTCCCAGTGAGTCATTAGAATGATGCAGTTATTTTATCTCAGAATGAAGAGAGCTGTCTTTGACTTGACTGAAGATGCAGCTTAAGTCACGTTATGAATAGCCCTTTGGTTAGAAGTATTGACTGTATTTTCAGCATGACTGCTAATCACTGATGCATTGTGCTGTGACCATATGTCTGATGGCCATCTCAGTTGTTCAGAACACCAGTGCACACTTGACTTAACAGTTTTATGCAAAAGTAGGAATCAGCTTCTGATCCAGGCTGTGTTTCAGCAGTACCCAACCTCCAACCTCTCAATTCTGTTACTGAATCAAAATGCTGCAGACAGGATGAAGCAAACCACATTGACTTGGTATAAAGCCATTCTCTTTGCTCTTTTATTCAAAAAATTTTAATGAGTAACAAAGTGTCATTGTCATCACTCGACATCAGATCAAGTATTTTCCATTCTCCAACAATTGGTGCAAAACCATAAAGTTTGGTATGTTCTCTACATTGGACACACTGGATAGTTTTACAGATGCTTTGTCTGCACTTGATCAAGATGCATTTTGTAGTTCTTTGTAATTCAGTACTGCTCAGATCTGGTACTAATGACTATTGAACCATGAGCTCAAGTTACATTTCAGTGAGGACAAACACATAGAAGTCTTTTTGGAGATCCACTTGTAGGAGATAAAACTCTATGAAATAGGGCTATTAATGTTGGAAGAGGGATTTCAGGCTCATCAAACTTCAGCACTTACAGACAGACCCTTGATCCAGTTGTCAAACTCAGTTTGACTGGTACTGTAGGAACTTGGAAGGTTCATAATATGAAAGAGAAAGACTTGTGAACTGATCCACCACCTATTGAGAAGAATGCCCTTGGATTTTAGCTGTTTTCTGGCACCACAGTGGAAGTCAGTAAGGACTAGATGTTTAAAGAAGTTAGCAAAGGGACACATTGCTGTCATCCCTCTCCCTCTTTTTTATTTGAGTGTTTGCGTGATGTTTCTTTACTATTTTTTTAAGTTTTGGATCTCAATCCATTTTAAATCCATATTCCAGTGAATAAATTACTGGCCTCGGCCACAGAACTGTTGAGCACCTATATCTGTTACTTACATAGGTGTCTGACCAGAGGCTGCTACAAGGCCTGAAAGTACTGGTTTTAATGATGACTGCTGACCTATTGCTAAATGGTAACAATAATTGAAAATACACAGATTATGAAAACACAGCTCTATTTGGAAAAGATTCATTAGATAATCTGTGGTGCTTACTTGCATGTTGCCAAACATTTGTCCTGTCAAATAGGTTGACATAATGATAGATATATGCAAGGACACGATCTCTGATAGGGTTACTCTTAGACTCCAAATGAATGTGTTAAAAAAATGACGCTCCTTTGCTATCATTGTTTGATCAGTATGTTCAAGCTGTGGTAAAAAAAAATGAAGCAAAATCTCATATATTTAGAGGTATCGTACAAAAGAACAAGCTGAGGTGCAAAGATGAAACAGTTTGAGGGCACCAAGAGGTCCTTTCAAGAGGGACAGCTCATATGAAAATGAGTCTTTTGAAAAACTGGGGAAAAGAATGATCAGATTTAAAAGAGTATAAAATTGTTTTATTTTTCTCTCAAATATAAGTGGGAAAAATATTTTTAGATAAGTTACTAAATCTAAAATATGGAGTCAGTTATCAAATATATTGTATTCCAACTGATATTTAAGGGTTGGTGCCTATACAAGAACTTTGCTGCAAATATTACACCTCCAGGGCTTGTGAAGTATTCGTTTTGTTTGCTCATTTGCCATCTATACAGATGTTTTGCGCATTTTCAGAATGTATTCTCATCTTACAGGCTTTCTCATCTTGCAGATGATTAATGCATTTGACACAAATGAGAGAAAAAATTATTTTCCATTGTTATTGAGGATTTTAGTTAGGAATTGCGAATTTTCACTGTTTGTCGATGCCATTATTATGCAGTTCAACAAAATCTCTGCAGCTTCTTGCCTTGCAAGGGAAATGTCAGTCCTGAAATATGGTAACAGAAGTTTACTTTTTCTTCCTAAAAGCTTTAATTCTGTTTCTCACAGAACTTGGAAGTGTTTGGAGTTTTGAAGTGTTAATTATTAACAACAAAAAAGAAATTATTTCCTTGCTTTTTGTGTTTAGAAAAAAAAATTGCAAACTGGTGTTGTTAACTGTGTTTTCAATGCAGTTGATAAAACAGAAGGGAAATGTAATTCTTGAAGAAAAGAGTCATGAATCTCCTTACCTGTTCGTTTCTATTTTCAGTTATGTTGTGATTTTTGTGTACTTTTACCTGTGTAAAATAGTGCTCAGTCTAATCCCAATGAAAGAAATCAAATTAAAGCACCAATGTCATGTAGGTTTATGGGGAGTTAGGTACAGTTCTTAGAGTTAGTTTGTCTTACATTTACATATTTTGTGATTTTCCTACAGACAGTGTGCATGGAGCTATTTTGAGCATATAATGTGCTAATTCTTCTCCTCATGATTAAAGTCATAAAACTGCACTGACCCAGAGAGAGGCATTGTGAATGTATAATTTCATTTTACATGTGTTCATAAAGCCAAACAATATTGTGCTCTTCTAAAATGGAGATGTGTTAGTAACACGGGTTCATTGTTTGCATCTGTATGCAACATATCTCATAGCACTGCTGTGGTTTAAAATTGGTTCATGGTGGTCGAATTCTCTAATGAGATGTGAAGAGTGTGGCTTCATACTTAGGGCACTTTGAGCTGTTTCTTCACTGACAAGATACATACAAGGTAATTACGTTTTCAAGAAGTCAGAGTTCTATTTTCTTTTACAGAGTTCTATTTTCTAATCATTTAATTGATTGCTTATAGAAAGAGCCAACAGCTCTTCTGGCTAGTTAAGTCTGACTTAGGGTTTTAGTTACAGTCCTTTTCCCATGCATTTGGTCCTCTTCATAGCTAAATTACTGCCTCTCCAATTCTTCCCTCTAAAGATTTTTCAGTTCAGTGGAGAGCATGCTGTTTGGAGGGGCCATTTGTTTGCTTTCCTGTTTTCAGAAAGCATTAGAAGTAGAATGTACTTTTTCCCAACATACACATCTAGTCATAACGTGCTAACTCAATACTGGGCATTTTCTGATATTTTATATCTAGAAAGTACTAGTGCTTGCTCAGAGTCCAGATACTTTCAAGTCTAAAGGCTGCCTGAATAATCCATCTCTTCGCTCTGCCTGCTTTGCCATTATTTTAACCTTTGTTGTAACCCACTGCCAGCACTGTGAGCTTTGAAGGTGATTTTGTTAACCCTAGTGACCTTAGGCTCATACCCAGTCATTATTGTGATTTGATGTATTGCAGGTTCAATTTTGCTAGGATCAATCTATGAGAAAGTAGTATTTTGGCCATTACATTTGTGTTAATCTAAATTGCTTTAGATTGAGCAAAGACTTGGTTACTTACTTGCCATGCTTAATTGCTTTGTAATTATATCGATTTTTCCATGCTAGGTCAGTATTGGTAGCCAGAAGTTGTTGTTCCAACTGGCTGTGTCATCTCGAGTCTCCATAAATATAAAGATAATTATAAAAAGCTTAAGAATGGTTACTGTGAGAGTTTGAATCTTTTCTGTACGTAAAATGCACTTTAAATTAAACGAACAAACAAACAGCAAAACCTCAAACCAAAAACAAGCTATACAGCTACCAGTTGTTGGTAGCAAGCTAGAGGCTGCTAACTAACTGGGTTGAGGAATGGTTTTACTGTGCATCCCATTCATTTCAGTTAGAAGCAGGAGGATAATATGAAACAGCAACAGTGACAGCCAGTGCCTTCATCATGAAAGCTCTTATAACTAGAGAGCCCAGAGAGGAAGAATATGTCACACCAAATGAAGAAAAAGCTCCTTCATTGTTTAAAAAATTCTCCATTAATCTTATCCATCTGTATTGCCTTTATCTGAAGTCCCATGTGAATTCACTGATCCAAAGCCAAATATAGCACAGACCATGATAGCTACTATTTCTCACATGTTGTAACAAATTGAGGATTTCCAGGCTAGAATGTTCCAGGTATATTCCAAATTATTGTGAAAGTACCAATATTCTTTACATGTGGTGATTTACTGATGCGAAGAGTTAATGAATGATCCTGTGGGAGAGAAACGTTCAGACTGGCTTCCATCTCATATGCCGCACGCAACGGAGAGTATGAGAAGCCTTTGAGGGTCAGGCCACATAACAGTCTGCTCACATGAGAGCACTCAAGGGAAATGAGCTTCTGGAACTCTCTGAATCTTTCTTTTCTTTTCTCTTTCCATCCTCTAATGTCCCATCATTCAGAGCTTATTTTGCCAAGAGACTGCCACCGTATCAATCCACTGTGTGCTAGATATGATTATTTTTCTTGCAAATTCTTATCACAGATTGCACTAGTGTAAAATTCTGCTTATTAATGACCCAAAAATTAGTGTTCACTGGTATAATATCCTGCTGTGGATTTGTCAAAGTTCAGAAAAGCAAATATTTTCAAATTGCTGAATCAGAGCATAGATTATTTTATCCCTGAGAAGCAAATTAGAATTCTGAACTCCAACCTCATGGACAAGAAAATCTTGCTGTATTAAAGGCAAGCCCTTCCTTTGTCTTTATATTAAGGCTTATTAGCACACAGCTCATGAGAATGGCCTCGCTATCATTCCAGTGGCTCTTCCTTTCTCCACATGGGTTAAGAATCAGGAATTCTCTGCATTCTTTTTCCAATCTTGTTTTTCTCTTCCACCCTGTTCAGCAGTATTTCTTCCCTCTCCTCTGCTCATCCTTAGTTTTCATCCCCTGAAAAAGCAGCTCACACTGTTTGGAGGATCTTCATATTACCAAAGATGACACTAGTAAAGCCCATCTTATTGCACGCCTAAGAGATGATGCTGTTTTTAAACTGGTAAAACAACCTCATCAGCATCTTCACTTGCCTCTCCCAGCTTTGCCAACTTAACTTCTAAAGTTCAGTCAGCGTAATGCTCTGTTCTTCTCTGAGGTTTTCACTCACTGTTGTGGGGTTGAGATACTGATGATGTTGTTCACAGATTTCACAGAATGTTTTTTCTGATTGAAAGGGTGTTTTGAGGAATGATAATTTACTTACGGGTTTGAAGTAAGCTAGTCAAACTAGTCTGTATAAAGCTTCCATCATGGGACTTAAATTTTTCTAGTGGACTAGATGACATAAATCAGTCCATCTTGAGTTTGTTCTGAAAACATGCATAACCTCTTTTGTGCCAAGCCTGACCTAGTAGTGATGATTTTACTAACATTGTGGGTTCAAAATGCTCTGCATCTCTGACAACTGTTTTGAATCTTTTATTATTATGTCATGCTGGTCACTGAATGAAACTTCATTGACGCTAATGGGCTTATTAATATTCATGCTTCATTCACAATAAATGCAGCCCTCGTGACTTTATATCACTGACAGCTGAAATAATTCCAGCCACACCTACAGCACAGGGCACATGGACAAGAAGTTGGAGATTTAAGCTAAGTGTGCAGGAGGTTCTGCTGTTGGTTCAGGGGAAATACTTCTGTGTGTGTAGAAACATAAACCTAGAAAAACACTACAAAATTCCATGGAGAAAATAAGGCCAGAAAAGCAATGTAAACACATCTTAAGAAAGAAAAGGGAAGGGAGACCCCTTTTGTGCACATTTCTTCTTGGAAGGAGACTTGGAACTGCAAGCAAAGAGATGTTTTTTTTCTAGACTGGATTCATCCTCTTTCTAGGGGAACAAAACCTTCACATGCATAATGTGGAAATAAAAGGCATTACACCTAATAAATGCTTCACTCCATCACTGATTTATCTCCCTAATGAAAATGGCCTACAAACCTCTTCTTGGCTGAACCCAAGTGAGAAACGGTGACATTAATAGCAGAACTGAATCCAGTTTCTGAGGAGATAAGTTGAAAGTTTCTATTAACCTTGAACTCACTTGGAATGTGAAGAAAGAAAAAAACCACCAACTTTTGTTTGAAGCTATTTTCTGTTTTTCATATCCTGGAGGAGAATACTTGTATTGTCTCACGTCAAATAATGTAAACTACAGCTACCCAAACATGATCTTCTTGGGAGGGAAACAGATTTACTCATTACTTCAGGAACACAGCTCATAGGCTGAGAAGACAAGCGTGACACAGGGTTTAGCAGTCAATTTGCCTGCTGGAATGCTACTACATTTCTTGAAAAAACTTCACTTCTTTAGCTCTGGGAGCTAGAGACTGGCTCTATACTTTGGAGCCTATCACCCTGAATTGTCCAGAATGTAACTACAAGGTAGGAGAGGGAATAAAAATGTACCTGTCTTGGAAGGAATCCAGAGAAGATTTTGGAGGCTTCTGCCAGAAACCGAAGCCTTGTAAGACAAACTGGCAATAAATTAATTAGGCAAACTTAGGCTTGCAGATTAAACTCAATGAAAGAAATCCAGAAGTGTCCTGAGAAGCTGTGACATTCACTGCAGAGCCTGAGTCTTCCTGCATCAGTGCATGAGAAGAAAAAACAGTGAAGAAAATGGAAGTGGATTATCACAAGCCTATAAATATGTCTGTGATTAATATGCCCTACAGAGAAAAAGATTCTGGACTACCTCCTGACTGATGGTTTTGTGTTGGTTCTTTTTAGAATAAAATGGATTTCTAAAATGAAAGAAATGAAAAATAATGTTAAAAACAAACAACCACCCAACAGTTAATTGCTGAGATCATTAAAATCTTGGCCACAATAGATAGGTAGATAGATACATAGGTGGGTAAGTAGGTAGATAGATGGATACATAGATAGAAAGATGGAACTTGAAATTAAGCAAGATAGCTAGGTAATTTTGAGGATATATGAACTCATAATTGCTTTGGATTTCTTTGTGATAAAATGTGATTAAAGAATACCTATGAGGCATCCTTCAGAGTCAGTTTATGAAAATCCATTTTAAAGATGAAGTCGAGGTCATCAAAGGAAAGGGTCTATAAAGGCAACTGATTTGCAATGGACAGATTATCCTGTCTGTGAAAACACACATCTCTGTAGCTACCTGCTGTGGTAGTTTTCTAGGAAAGGAAGGAGAAGATGAAGTGAAACAATTTTCATAAAGGGATTCTAGCTGCTGAAGTCCTTTTTGCTTTGAAGGAAGGATGGGTACTTGTTTGTTTGCTGAACACTTTTGATGAGAAAAAGCAGTAGGGAAAAGAAAAGTAGATGCAAAACAGGAGGCAGTGTATCAAGTAAATACATATATACTTGGAAACTATGGGTGAGGAAATAAGCTTATTTTGATGCTGAATTTTCTTTAATGCATTACTCCAATACTAAATGTAAAACATAGGATGACCATTGTAAAGCAATCATCCTGATCACATATGGATCCTGTACAGCAGTGATGAAAGGAAAATACTTTATTAATCAGCTTGCTCACCGTTTACCTGGTGCAAAGATGGAGTGAATCCTCAGAGCCATCAAGGAATCAAGCATGCCTTCCTCAGTTCGGAGCCTAACCTATCGTTCTGCTGAAAAGATAAAAGCAGATTCAGTGGGCTACTCATGCAAATTTGCTGGAAGATTCGCGCTTGCTAAGGAATAGATGAAGCCAGGGGTGCTGTGGAACGTAGAGGAGACTGGCCCAAAGGGCAGGAGAACGACTGTCCTTGCAGCAGGCTGGGACCTCTGGCGAAAAACATGCACAGTGTCCCCACTGCGTTTGAAAAAATTCTGAGAATGGTGTTCCATGACACATTATGCTTGTTCGACCCAGGTAGTACTTGATGCATGCTATTGGCTGAGTGAAAACCAGTACATCTGCCAGAGATCCATGATAAGCTGAAGATTTCTTGCTAGCTACTGTACGCAATGGGATACAGCCTGTTTAAAAATCAGGCCATTGTGTACAAGGTGTGCAAGGTGCAAATGATAGTCTTCCTCTGGGGAAAAAAGAGAAAAGGAATAAAGCTCCAAGCTGTCCAGCTCTACAGCTAAATGCCACATTTTGTAAAATTTCTCTTATTACAGAGCAGTAACTTCAATGTTTAACCGTATTGCAAAAGAAATGTGCAAGGGGGGACATTTCAAAGCTGAGCATGGTTGAACATTTCCACTGTTCTCAAGGACTCTTACAACTACTCTTGTCTGAGCCTGTTTCAGACTGTCTTTTCTATGGGGCACGGATTCTGATTTTTATACTTTGAGAGAAGTATTGGTGAACAGAGAAGTAATTTAAGTAAGTGTGCCATAGCTATTTACAACAAATATATAAGTAAGAAGCATTTCCATCAGGTTTTGTACTGGAGGACAGGAGTGTGCATAGGTAGCGTTATATTCATGAGTCATAAAGACTGCAAAATGCAGTGCAAAGTTTTAACAATTATCTATAGTAAAGCTCATGTCTAATTGAGAAAGCTTTGATGGGAACAGATGCTGCATGAAAAAGACAGAAAGGAACTGAATGATTAAAAATGGAGAATGTGTTTAGAAAGAAATAGATGCTGCTTTGTTCAAAGTGAATGGGGGCATATGTTCCTACGGCATATCTGAGGCCTCCTAAGATGAGGACTAGTGTACCAGAGAAGAGTGATGGCATGGTAGATAGACCCATGCAAGAATGCATTACCATCACTTGTTATTATAATAAAGGCTTTTCATTTATAGCAGAAAGTTTGAAATATGAAAGATTAAATACAGAAGATAGAAATTACTTCCCATGATGATAATGGATGCAGGTAGCAAAACCTAAAGCAAACTGAAAGATGTGAAAGACATAATATGCAATTCTTGTGGGAGTCATTTCTTTCAATATATCTGTTTACTTGATGTGGACTGGTAGTTAACTTTGTTGGGTTCCAATGAAGAGTTACTGAAAGGCAACAAAGAAGCCTTAACAGCAGGATCCAAGGTTTTAAAAGCTTCTCTCTTAGCTGAACATGGGAAAATTGAAAGAACTCTGATGTTAAAGCTGATGAAGGTGGGGAGAGGAGAAAGAAGTGTTCCTTATAGCTGTTCCCAAATTCTAAAATCTAGCACCCAGAAGATTTGCCTCAGAAATCATACCTTCAAATTGGTCATGGCATATCTCAACAGATGTCAAATGGGAATTCATTCATGGAGATCCTTTTCAGTTTTTTAAAAGGCTATGAAATAGTCAGAAAAAGATTACACTAAAGTTTTGTGTTTGTGATTTGAAAACATCTTGAAATAAATATACTGTTCAAATGCTACTATTTTAAAACAGCTTATATTCTGTAAATTACTTCTTTCTGCTGGCATGGACCTTGTTGCCATTCTAGATTCAACCACTGTTACAGACCAAAAGTATTGTTACGGTACAAAGTGGATGAAATCTACTGTGTATCTGCTAAAACTCTTCCTTTAGTCTGAATGTGGGAAACTTTTAAATTCTTTATCTGCTGGACAGCTTGAGCTCTAGGGACTTTTAAAGCATAAACACTACACAGGGATGGCCCTGAGTTTGTGCACGTGTGGGTCTGAATGAAATTCCAGAGATCTGTAAGGACCTGTGTGTGCATAAGTGTAGGTGAGAGATACAGAGAAACACCACAGCAGGGCACACATAAGCAGCAAAGCAACTCTGGAGAAGCATTTGAAACAGAACACCTGGGGAAAATAAAAGTCCAAAGAGTGCTATGGGACAAGTGCCACACAGGAAATCCTGGGAGCCATGGGCAACGTAGAAAATGCTTTCTTTCATTTGCGTCATATTGAATTTAGGACACCAGAACTGTATGTATACTACCCATAAATAAACATGCTTGCATCAAAGAGGTAACTGACTTGTAATTGTTTTTCCCATCTATGTGACCTTTTTTTTTTTTAGCTTACTGGTTGGGTACAAAGGATATCCATAATTTGGATGGTTTGGGAAATCTAGTTCAACCAGCAAGTCCCCATAAAGGGGAGTTTCATGAATAGACTTTTGCCTTTTTCCCTCCTCCCTTTTCCTCTCTCCACCTGATAGTAGAGTGACTTAATACCAAGTATCTGGGCTACCATTAAGGGACTCGGAGAAAACAAATGAACAGGTAAGAAATGAGCTATGTTAATGGAATATGCATTATAAAAAGGCAAAGTAGTCCTTACAGACAAACTCTTGAGAAAGAAGGTTAGATTGCTTTGATGTGTAATGACTACATATAATTTATAGGAAAATAAAAATTTACTAATTGTTTTTACATCTTTTCTTTACAATAATTACGAGCTTGCTAAGGTATGGAAGTGACCTAATAGTTACAATTGTGACCTCTGAGTTATTGTTAATTTTACTGTCAGTATGTGCTTCACATCTCCTACTTAATGGTATGCTAATTGTACAGCAGGATGTCACATTCTCCAACATACAGATTCCCTATTTCAATTATAGCTAAGTAAATCTCCATTACTAATGAGTAAGCATTTCTTTTCCATGTACATTTGCATTATAATGGACATTTTCTTTATGCACTAAAATTATTCTTTCCTTGACAACAACTATATATTTTATTCTACAGTAAAGGCTACGACATGGTGATTCATTCCTTTCTGTTGGGTTTATCTGTATTTAAATTGTCAAATGTTCTGGATAGCGTGACATTTTCTGTCCCATGTTATTTTTCTATACTTTCAGAATAAATTTATGTATTTGCTTTAAGACAACCTGCTTAAGACAAATTACAAAAAAGTAAGCTTATGTGTTGGTCATAAGATTTATTTTTAAAATTGCTGCATTGTTTCATTCACGTTGCTGAGAAATCTCAACTGTTTATGTCAGTGCAAAGTGACCTTTATGATATAATGTTTGACTGATTTGAATATAAAGAACAAATGACCACAATTGACCCATATCACTACAAGATCCCACACTGCTTAACTGAGCAGAGCTCTTTGGCTATTAAATACAATCCCCCAAACAGACATTTGCTGCCCTGCTGATGCATATATCTACAAATGCAATGAGCAGCAGAGTAGAATGAAGGGGGAAGGCCTCCTGTTACATCTGAGCTATGCAGCGTTGCTGCTAAATCCGCTCCCTTTTGGGGCCTGTGGCCAGTCACTGGGTGCCACTGAACTGCTGAACTTGGGCAGCTGGGTGCTGCCGGCAGAGGATTCCCTTCTGCCAGCACAGTGACACAAGAGGCTTTCCCCACCCTGCATCAGGAAATAAGGGTATTGGCAAATTGAGTCCCTGTGGTGGAGATCCTTCCTCCATTCTGCATGGCCCCGAGAAAATGTATCACCTTTTATACACAAGTAAGGACTATGAGTGTTGCTGGTAAAGTGGTAGCCTAATCTTTGGTAATATGCAGCAAAGAAGGTGTTGCTTTGATTTTAGTGGGGCTGCTCCCTATGCAGTAAATTATCTTACAGGGATCTTTTTTAGATGCCGGAAGGTTGGTGTATCAAAAAGAGTGCATTAATTAACAATCATAAATATTCTTGTTGATTTTTAAGTTGACCTCGTGGTGGGTGTGTATATGGGGAAGAAGATGGGTGTTGGGTTCTTTTAATGATATAAGTATATGGGATGTTTTAAAGAAACAAATTGTGGTGAAAGCATTAGGTAGCATTCCAGAAATGCAGGAGGAGATGTATGCAACCAGATGTTAGAAGTAACAATTGATTTCCTCGTCACTGTGCATGAATTCTTTCTAGCCTTGTGTATATCCTGATAATTGGATGGCTTACCGTATAGATACAAAGTTTGTTTTGTTTTTATTTTGAAAGGCCTACGGTATGCAGCCTTTTTCCCAGACAGCAGCAAAAAACAAGGTGAACAATTTTTGCACTATGTGGTTTTGAATTCTGTCATATTTTCTATTACGTTTCTGTCTTCCATTAGGATAGCTTAGTTTACTATATTAACCACCACCATCATCCATATCACTTCCAATTCTGAGTTTAGTCTGCATTATGTATGTATGTAGTTTGATGATTTTTTCTCTCTCCTGAGGGCTGCAAGTGGTTACTCACATGTTACAGTTCAAGATGTTACAATGGTTGCCCTTTAATCAGTCATTTTCGGAGTGGCTGCTGACACCTGGTGGTGTATTCTGTAAATGCAGACTTAACCGTGTTTGCAGCTGGCGGAGAGTTTGACCTGTCCTACACCGAGCACTGACAGTCAGAGTTTGAGCTATTTAAATGAATCTGATCTCCTGCACGAAAAACAAAGGTGGTGGGAACACATTCTCCTCCCATTCGATCTTACGTAAACCGACAGAAGTAATAATGCTTAATTGCTGTTGGAGCAAAATTAATGCCTCTGACCTTGCTCTTGAAGTCAATAGGGCAGTTGTTCACAAGGGCTATGTACCTTTTTTATTGTCTTTATTAACTTTTCAAATCTATTGCACAAATGAATGCTTTCTATATACTTATACACTAAATATACTGCATTAAACTAAAAATCTTTTCTGTGAAAAACCTGAGTGATAATATTTAGAAATAATGATGTTTTCAAAACTTTACAGTGTGAATACTGAAGGAAGCTTCTTCTGGTGTTTTATTTAATGTCATGGTTTCTGGCTTGAGTGTATGATTTTTCTTGCCAACAAGTATATTTCCGTATGTTTATGAAATTCCACGTCTCTTTGCCAGCATATTTCCAAACAATGGAATATCTGGGATATACCAGTAAGCAACTACTATGAATAAACTTCAGAATCATAGAATCCTGGGACCTACTGGTGTCCTCTCAGTTTAATTTTTATTTGGGGAGCTCTTTAATCAAAACTGATTCTTTTTCTTGCTTAATTGGCCCTTTACTACCATTTGATTATTAGTTTGTTTGTTTCATAAAGAATATAAGTATTACAGTTAATATGAAAGAGATATAAAGCAATACTTTATTCTGATTTTTTTCAGTCTACAGGCAAATCAAATACATCAACAATGCAGTATCTTTAGTTGTTTCTAAAATATCGTAATGAAAAAACTGCCAAAGTTCACTGTCACTGGATTCTGTAGAAGGGGAAAGATTTGATGAAACAAGAATGTGTTCTTTATAGCCAGATTTTATGGTATTATTATTTCTTTCTGAGATACACAGAATTGGCAGGTAAAATTAAATGAGGAGAAACGATAGAAGAGTCAAGTTACACTGTTACTCTGAACAACAAAGGAGGGCAAAGTTCTGAGTTCAGAAATCATTGGTTAAAGGTTATTTGTTTTTTGGTTTTGTTCTGGGTTTTTTTTTTTCACCTAAACATATTGCCCCTGCAGTGCAACATTCGTGGTGTATAAACTTTAGTGTAAGCAATCTGGGTTGGGGCTGTCCCTAAATCTCTTACATTCATGGGGGCTCTGGTCAGATGAACTATGTACACAAGACAGCTGTTTTTCAGCATAAGGGACTGGAAGTGCCACCTCTGTGTAGCACTTCCTGCGCTACTCCATTAAGGAGACCTCTCACACAAGGACTTACATGACAGTAGTTTCCAGGCACAGGAAAATGAGAATCGGACAAATGCCAGTTCTGGCAGTTGGTGGGAATTGCTAACTCCACCTTTACAACATGATGTTAAAAATAGCTTGATCCAATTTTTATCAAAATAATTTATGGAAGAATAGGAGTAATTTTTTTCAGCGATCTGAACCCACTGAAAAGTGACACTTGACATGAAAAGGCATTGCGAGTTTGTCTGAGATATGTCAGCTATTTTACCTTCTAAGTATAGGGAAAAGTGTAGCATTTCAGATAACAAATATAAACATTTAACGATGGCCACTAGCAATTCTGCTTGGTTTTAGTACTCTAGATTCCTACAGCAAAATCTGCCTCCAAATTACATGCATGCTGCTCTCATTTACTTCAGCAAAGCTTATGCACGTGTTTCAAAGGTCAGAATTTGGCCGTTGGGGCTGAATTTTCAGGGAAGAGTGTATTAAAGACATCTGTGCATCAGCAGAACCATATCCTTTGTCCTCTGTAGAACATTTCAGGAATAAGCCTTGTGCTATTGGGCACTGCAAGTGAAACATTTTCTATTTTTTTTAATTGCATTGGGATTGCTTAGCAGAAACATTTCTTGCAGTAATAGGTTCATGATTTCGTTTATTTCTTGTAACTCAATACTTTGATGATGATAAGTTGTCAGTTTTAAGAGAGTAAAGACTGGAAGGGACCGCCCTTCAGAAAATTACAGTTGAACATGTAATGTAACAATCAAAACAAGAGGAAATAGTCCCAGGAAATAGGTATGGTCTGTTGAGCTGCACAAACTTTTGTTTGTAGTCTAATACAGAGAGGTCAACAAGTGTTTTACATGAAGGTAGAAAACAAACCCACTTTTCATTGTGGACAGAGCTCATATTTGAAATCGTTACTAATCAGACACTTGAAAAAACTAAAACTTGGCATTCATATTCGTCTGGAGTTAGTGTGTATTAAATTGATGAAGATCTTTAAGCACATAGGTTTTCCCCTGTTTTTTAAACATTATACACTTCTTAAAATGTTTATAATGTCTAATTGCTGCTGGATTTCAAGACATATCAATTTTGTTCTTAGTTCCTGCAGATTTTGACAAAATGTCATACCAAAATATTTTGTATTTTTTGTAGGACTGGGAAACAGAAAATCATGACTGGTATTGTTTTGAATGCCATTTGCCTGGAGAGGTGTTGATATGTGACCTGTGTTTTCGTGTGTATCATTCCAAGTGTTTGTCTGATGAGTTCAGGCTTAGAGACAGCAGTAGTCACTGGCAGTGCCCAGTTTGCAGGGTGAGTACCTATGAGATTTCATGTGCTGATTAGAGGATTGATATTCATTAATAGATTCATGAAGGTATCCAGATGGTCTGGTCAGGTTAATGAATAAAGAACTGAATATTGAAACGATGGTACATACCCAGAGCATCTATACAGAGATACCAAAAAATGGTTTATGTAGCAGATGGTCATTTTTGAAGACTCCAGCAAGTTTTACTTATGCATTTGAACACACAGTATACTGTGTGGGAATGTGTGTACGTCTGTATGCCACGTGTGAATGCAGTATATTGTGGAAATCTTCAACATGAGTAAACAAATTGCTGTATAAAATGCTACTGTTTTTACTTAACGTCATTGTAATGAATCATAATGTAACTTTTTTGTATTTTGATGACTGCATTTTTAATATTTTATTAGAATTATATTTTACATTATAAAGCCACAATCTTGTTACTGATGAGGGATGAGGGCAGCATCAAAAAATACAGGGTGAAATCCTGCTTCTCATTCACATTCATGGATTCTATTGGTGCCAAAAAGGCCAATCTGGATTTCACCCACAGCATCCTATCTATATTGCTTTTTCTTTAAAATTGTTATTCTGATGAGTATGGTAGGGAGACAGCGAAGAGTATTTTTTATATATAGTTTGAAAGAATGAGTAGGTATATTGCCTACATGTCATTAGAAGATTAAGCATTCTAGTCAGGATGGTGCTTACTTGTACCTGGCCTTGAATCAGCCAGGTACTTTTCCTTAGTGTTGTCATCTCCGCATCACCTCCCCCAGTGGAGCACATTCTTAGGCTTCCTTAAATGAAGGGAATAATGTATATGAATGTTTAACATCAAATTATTGCTACAGAAAGGTGTAAAACTGCCAGTTGCGCTCCACCTTGCATTGCTAGATGAAGAAATTCCCTTGCTAAAGGCTTTGGTCTAGCTGTAGAGCAGCAGACTGACCTTCAGATGATCTGTGCTGCAAGGAATGTAAGGGTTCAGGCACTTATAGTACTGAGTAGTGGTTTTTGAAAACCCGTGGATTGTTTTGTTTCAAAACAGCACTTTTTAACTGCTGCTACCTTAGAACCAGTTGTAAAAAACCTGTTGCCTCAGATTGGGAGTTCTCAGGGTTTAGGGGAATAGCAAGAACATTGAACCTGCCCCAGGAAAGTGGAAACGAATGAAAAAGAAATAGTGGCAGGAAACAAACCAGTTTAGAATAAGGACATGTAGGATAAGAACAGTAAGGACATGCACTATATGTCTCCATATTGTACTATTAGTATTTAATTTAGCTACTCAATATTGCCACTGTTAAGAATAAAGAATGACCATATATAGGGGAATTGCTTTCGGATTTTAAATAAATCTCTTTAATAATTGTTGGTTTTCATAATAAGTATTGTTAGTTGTTATAAATAGTTAAAATTAGGTAAACTGGATCGTCTACTAATAATTTTAGATGACACCTGGTGAGAGTAGTGAATGCAAATGGTTTAAGCCACCTTGTACATGAAGTGGCTTATAAAATCTATTATAACATGGATGTTTTCAGAGTGGAAATGCTGAATAATTGCATGAAGTATGCACAGATACATAGGCTGGTCAGCTTTGACAACAGTTCTGACTTTCATCTTGGAGCCTTAAAATCCTTGCTGGCAATGACATTAAACAAATTTTTACCTTGAAAAAAATCCTGTGAAACTCCGACCATGTGCACTGTGTCTGTCTTTCCCTTTTTGTTACACAAAGACTAAGGAGAGGTTGGGGGGGAGGACTCTTAAATACTTCCTGCCCCCGAGATGTTTGGCTTGCTCAGTGCCTCAGATGATGGTCAACCTGGTTTTGTGAATAATGGCATCTTGAATGCCATAGCATTCTTTTTCCCCTGTACTGGAAGCTTCTATTTTCTTTGTAATTAATCTGAATCACGACAAGCCCTAATTCTGCAAATTTGGACTCAGGATGCTTGCAACAGTCCCTAGAAGTAAAGGAGGCATGGGAGTTAGCATCCTTGTGTCAGGCTTCAGTATTCTTCCACTACTTTTCTCCCCATCTTCCTAGGAAAGGACTGCTCTAATTTAATTTTAAAAGCAAGAGAGTCCTGTATGCAACAAAACTATGGTAATTTGAAGAGCCCTGGCTGATGTCCAGAGGACGTAACAGAGTTTAACTATCTAACTATCTAGCATAAGGGTAATGGGATTTACTTTGCATTATCAGCAGTAAATATGTACGTTCAAGAAAAGTAATAGCTGGGACAGAGATGCATGTATTTTCATACTTCATGCTTGAAACTGGACATAGCACTTTTCGCCTGGGGATTTCAAAGCTCTTTACAAAGGTGAAATAAAAGTATGTTTGAAACCTCATATATTGGGAGAAATAATGTAGGAACACTTCATTCTTACGTAAAGATTGCTTTCTGTAATGCTGCCAAGGTCAGCAAGCCTTTGGATTATTCATTTCACAATTGCTGGTTGTACTAGTTCAATCAACGTGTGCAGCTTTATCTTGCACACTTGACTACTCAGAAACATTTTATAAAGAACATTGCCAAGGATTTGTTCATAACTTTAAAATATTTTTCCTCCCTTAATGTTTATAACAATGCCTTGCAAACCTTGCTCTGACCTCTGCTTCCCTGCTGGTGGTTTTTCTCCACTGAATCCATAAGTAAGAATGTCCAGTTCCTGCCTTTTTTTTTTGAAGTAAGTTGTTGGTACCAATCTGTGTCTTTTGTACCCATAGTTCTCAGCAGGAGTTGAGAGTCAAACAAAGTTCAATTCAAACCACATTGCAGTGATTGAAAATTTTCCCTGGCTTCTGACTAATCGTTGTCTTAAGTGAAATAAATTGGTATTATCAGCAAAATTCCTGGTAGACAGGTCACAAGAGAAAGACTCAATATTGAATTAACTTAGAGGTTACATTCCCCACTGCTGGAGTGGTCCATTCAAGACAGGGTTAGACAACTCGCTCTCTGAAGGGTGCAGGAGACTTGTACATTTATTGCTATTCTTTGGTTAGATAAAAGGAGGAAATTAATTTTCTCCAGCTGTTAATTTAGCACCTAAAGACTAAAGAAAGTACTACAAAAATGCTAGTGTTTGGAGAGCAGGCAATAGATACAGATAAAAATCTGAATAGGAAAATATCATGTATTATTTCTCTTTTAAAAAATTCAGATTTTAAAATAATTTTATAGAAAGGCAAAATTATTCATGGTGATATATAGTTTGTCCCAGAAGAGTAGATTTTGGTTTGTGAAACAAAAAGAAAGAATTATCCATATGGTTTCACTTGACTCCTAAATTTTTCACAATCATCTGATCATTGATTGATCTTTCATGCATGTGCTTTGCAAGGAATTATAGTCTGTTTGCTTATCATAGTGGGTATTCCAGTATTTCTGATTTTTATATATAAGGGAGTAAAGTAAACTGTAGAGCTTAAGGTATTAAATGCTGTGCTGCTCAGTATTCTATAAATAGGCCATTTCTGAGTTCTGGTGCTTGTTCTGAGCGTTTCGTAGAGTACATAAAAATACACCATCATGCAGCTCACAATCAACTTTAGACATAATTTGACAAGTGAGAATGACAAACAGTAGAAAGTTAGAAGCACAGAAAGATGAAGGTTACTTAAGTGAAGTAACTCAAGTACTTAGATCGTTTTAGGTACTAGCTGTCAGTCAGGATGGTTAATGTAAAATACAAGGAAGAAAGAACATGGCTCTGTTGACTTTTGTTATGGTGTGTTTGGTAGGAGTTAAGATACCTTATGATGAAACATATTCTGGAAACAGGATTTGCACAATCTCACAAATAATAGTCATGGATTGATGGGTGAAGGGAAGTTCCAGTATAGGCTCGATATTAGCACCACATGGTTCAATGTGCTGAGCCCACACCTGGGGAGGTGTTAGTCCTCGGCAGGTTCCTTCCATTCACCTTTCAGCCACATGCACCTGTGAATAATTCAGGGAGCCATCAGTACTGGGCACTGCATAGGGTGTATTTAATAATGTGTAAAGGAATTTGTCCACAGCAATGAGAAAACTGGGAAACCTCCGCTTAGAGTCTCCTACCACTTCCTCTGTGTACATAAAAGTGTGTTTAATGCATATGATGCTTCATATTCAGAAGGTGCTTAATGCACCATACAAGTACAAACCAATTTGTGGATTTAGCTGTAACCTATCCAAAAGCACCTAATGCTTTGAAAAGTCTAGTTTTTAACTCTGCATGGTCCTGAAAGAGGCAGGTCATATGCCATATTCTGCTCAGGCAGATGCTTTTCTGTATGCTGCTTAGGGCACACGGTGCACTGGTTGTTCTGAGACACATCCTGTATGCCTACATACCTTTCTTAATGGTACAGGAAACCTGAGGACCTGAGGGTTGGAAGTTTGAGAGGGCAGCAGAGCAGTAAAGCTTTCCATATGTAGTACCAAATTCCTCTGGAAATGTAAGCCCTAAAAAAATCCAAGGACCAGTGGGTAAAGCAAGGAGTTTCTAAACAGCATTGGTGAATGTATGTTAGACATGCACATAGTTCCGCTCTGCAGATACACCCCTGGAAACCTGAATTGCTTCTGAAAATGGAACTGGTGCCTTAGAAACGTGTATCTGTCATTGAGCAGCCTTCACTTAATCCATCACTGAGCTGAAATGAAGCTCTTTGATGTGTGTTTACACATGACAGTTGAGAGAGGAATGGAAAAAAAAATATTTGTTAATGGATGATTATAGGGAAACGGAAACCTTTTTACAGGGAGAAAACATAATTGAAATGCTTCTAGCTAGACAGAATGCTGACACTAACACCTTACTTTTCTTGGAGTCGCTCTATTTTTTTCTCTTCAGATGAAAGATTGCAGCAGCTGCAGCATGGTGGCCATTGTCACCTTGGGAGTTGAAAGCTACATGCTAACTTGGGGTGCAAAGGGTAGTCACTTCCATCGTAAAAGGTGCTATTGAAGGATGGAGTGTTTCCTGGCAGTACCCCTAGCTGCTGCTAACCTTGTGTGGTTCGTAAAGTCTTGTAGTGAATTCCTGCACCATAAGCATGTCCAAATTGCTAAACACGTCACACTTGCACAGTGCAGTATATTGCTACCCTCTTTAACAGCTAAGCAGTATTATTAATCTGGAATATTGAATATAATCAGAAATGTAAATCCAGCCTTCTAGGAAATAGATGTGTCACAGAGAATAAGGCATATATAAGGTATTTCCTGCACCCACAAGCAAAGAGTTAGGTTGCAGCCTTGGCCTTCCACCTAACAGGTCTCTTTAATCTTCTACATGAGGATTGCTGTTGTAAGGTTATTACTTCACTCCTACCAATCCCTATGTAACACGTATGCCTGACCAAGCCTTTCAATTTATCTTGATTCAAAGTGGAAGGGTTGCAGATTTTTCTTAAAAAAAACCCCAAAACTGTGGAGCTTAGGGATCATTCTTGTTTAAAGTTAACCCCAGTAGGCAGCTAAGCACAACACAGATGCTCTCTCACTTCTCCCAGTGGGACAGAGGAAGAGGAAAGGAAGAGTAAAACCAAGATAACTTTTGGGTCAAGTTAAAAATTGTTTGATAAGAAAAGGAAAAAGAGAGAAAGAAAACAAAACAAATGATGCAAAGGCAATCACTCACCACCCTCCATGGCTGGACTGATGCCCAGCCAATTCCCAAGCAAAAGATGGATAACCCCCCTAAACCCTCTCCTCTCCCTTTCTTTTGCTGATCATGACATCATACGGCATGGAATATCACTTTGATTAGTTCAGGTCATCTGCCAGGTTGTATCTCCTCCCAACCTCTTGCATACCTCCCAGTCAATTCACTGTGGAGGCAGTGAGGAACAGCAAAGGCCTTGATGCTGTGCAAACACTGTTCAGGAAGAGCTAAAATATCAGTGTGTTATCAACACTGTTTTGGTGATAAATCTAAACCACTCCACCGTATGAGCTGTAGTGAAGACAATTAACGTAATCCCAGCCAGACCTAGTACAACCTTATATTAAGATAATATATCCCACAAATAGAGTATCTACAAGTATAAAAATCCTTATAATCTTTTGGGGCTGGACTGAATCTTAGCAGTCTCCTTGAAAAAAACTTGTAGTTAAAGGCTTGCAGTAGCGTATCTTAGTAGATCTGACTGTGGGAAAAGATACACAGTGCATCTATGCACTTTTATAGATTCACAAGCCACCATTATTGTTCTTGTTTCCAAAAGTAGGAGATCAAAAGACCTAATTTGCACCTATACTTGCTTATATATCACTCTGGCTATAAAGGGACCTGAAAATGGGTATATTTTCTTGTGTCACAGCAATATAGATATTATGCAAATCATTTCCCTCATCTAGTATTACGTATTTTTTGCTTTAAGTCCTCTGGGTTGACTTCTCTGAGGACACTTCAGGTCTTCAAAGTACAAAGTAGGGGGTTTTTATTAAAAAATTACACATTTTCCATTATAGCTTCCAAAGAATGTGTGAGTGGTACCTCCTAAAGGGCTAATCTTTGCTGAAAAGTGAGTGAAGCCATTGGATTATATCTCGCTTTCTACGAAGGGTGAGCCACCTTGCCATAAGAAGACATTTTTGCTGGCTCACAGGCTCCAATTCTCTAAATTTATTACCTTTCAATATTTTGTAGATGATCCTGGGAATCAAATTTTTCTTTAAATATTTTAGGGAACTGAAGGAAAAGTGGAGAAATTCAAGTTTGCCTGAATTGGCAAGTTAATTGTATCATTTTCATTGCTGCTTAAGATATTAATTGCTGGTATCAATAATGATACAAAGCCAGCTATCTATCCTTTCTCATGATCTGAAGGATAGGACTGTAAACCATCTATCTCAGCACAGTCTCTTACAAACTGTCTTGCCCAGCAGGGCATGAAAAATGGTTTGCGTGAATTCTGAAATACTTTCAAAGGATGATAAATTCAGAACCATGTCAGAAAAGAGGTGTCAGTGTGAGTGAGTTTTATTGTGTCCTAATAAATTTCAGTCTTCCAAAATGCTGTGTCATTAGCAAGCATACTGCACTCCAGTGCCTAAAATGACAGCAGCGTTTCGTAATGCAGATAATTTAATGTACATTTGGGTTTGAATTTGCAGTAGCAGTGTTGGTTTATGCAAAACTGAATGGGTGAATTGAATTCCAGAAGAATGCATGTTCTCACAGCAGACAACATAAAACATGAATATACAGAAGGTAATTCAGACATACAGCACAGGGTAAAATTTTGACTCTTTCCAGAATTTGGAAGGAAGGTCAGGGAACTATTAGTATGATGAAAATAATGCTTACATGCATTGTAAGCATTAGAAAGACCTGGTGCTGGCCCTTTCACAACAGTGAGTTTTACCCAACAGTGGTAGTGTACTGTCAGGAAAAAGCTGTAGTGTTGTTATGCATGCTGTAGTATCTATCCAGTATGCATACACGCATACAGGGTGAAGTATTTATACAGTATAGGTACTTCTGCACAGTTTGTAATGATTCTGTGCATAGCGATAAGCAATCAAATAAACAGCTTCACTGGTAGTTTGCAGTTTTGATTTAAGAAGGAGGTAGTAAGAACCATCCTGAGATGTATAGGTTGCACACTTGCTGTAGCACAATGGCCAGCCTTTGATTTTTATTGTCCTCAGTGGCTTGCAGGAGGAATATAAGTAGATGAGACACAATCAAATCCTGCCATTTTTCTTTAGGTGCTGATATGTAAATTTACTTTTGCTGAGTAAATATGTAGAAATAGTTGCTCTGTACTCAATGAGTCTGACCCCTCTATATGTTCAGAGTCATATATAAGTAATTCAGTAAAAAATAATCACGCTTCTAGTGATTACTAATTCATAAGCCTCATGCCTCTTTTACCTGCCTGTTAGGACATGGGTTCTGTTTTCTCTTGTGTTTGCTAAGTAACAGTCATCTGCACAATTATGTGGATCTTGCTAAAGACCATCGAAATTTGAGGATGCAGGATGAGCCAGTTTGGTTCATACAGCATACAGGTGATGATGTGAGGCATGAGAAGGGGAGAACTCAGCTTGGCACTCTGTGAATTTGGAGGTGTGAGAAGGATTAAATGTTTTTGCAAGAGATGTGAGCAGTTAGAAACCACTTCAGGATAATAAAACTGGAACCCATGCTGTTGTTTCACTCTGCTTTTGTTTTGGAGAACTACTGTAGGCAAGAGCAAGGAGGAGATAGCACTTTTCAGGTAGCTGTTGTAAGGCCATGCAGAACTGCATAGCTGCTGTGACCTGGAGTTGGAAAGGCTGGTTTGTAAGAGCATGCTAGGCATTTGCAGAGAGCCACCTTCTCTTTAGCAGCACATTTTCTGTATGCAGTACTTTCCACTAGCCTGGATTGACTTTGAAGGGTAGGGATAAGTATCTATACCACTCTAAAATGAGGGGGGGAAACTCTGGATCCTGAAATGCTAAAAAGAAGCAGCTTGTGTTCCAGAATCTGGATTAGATTTCATTAAGGAAGAACCACAAAAAATCAACAACTGCTATGTTTCTAGAGCAGCAAAAAGTGCTCTGAGTTTTTACTGGCTAGAGCCTATGTCATTTCCACCTAGACAGTGTTATTTTGCCTAGTAAGCACATAATTTGTAGATGGTACACGATATTCTTTTGAAAATAATTTCTTATTTTACTGAAAATATTAATGCCTTTCTAATAAAAAGACCATTAAATAAATTCTAAACTGCTCCCTAAAATGCCTTTCTTCATTGTTTTATTCTAATTAGACACTTTTTTTACATGAGACGTTTTGACAATGTGTTATAGATACAAGTGGAAATAAAACCTGTAATTCTTACGTAGCTGAAGTCCTCAGCCCAGACGTAATTCAAAGCAACAAATCTAGTTGTTGTGGCATGTTAGTGTTACTAATTTCCCAGAAAAGATCTTCCCTAAAAAGATTGTGTGACATGTGATTCAGAGTTACCTTTTCAAATAACGTTGTGATGCAAAGAAAATTTTTATTGGATGAATTTTATAGTCAAATTTAAAATAATAGTATGATCCTCTTTTTCTTTAACAGAGTATCAAGAAGAAAAACACAAGTAAACAAGAGATGAGCACATACCTGCGATTCATAGTCTCTCGTATGAAGGAGCGGGTGAGTCTGAAACAGGGAAGTTTATGGAAGGTTGGGTTGCATTGTAGAGGATGCATTGCAGTTGACTATGTGTGACTCTGCAGGGAGGAGGGCTGCAAGAGGTTGTCATTTTATTTCTCCTGTCATAGGCCATTTGTGTATTTCAGCATATACTTAGAGGTCTCATCGCTCTGATTACTATCATTCTGTCTGGGGTAGTTTATGCAGTGGGCCTGTGAATCCTCTGAAATGGACATTTTTCCAGGTTTTAGACATGTGTAATCTGTCAGATTGTGGATACACAGTTTGCCTTGTGTATTCCCCACCTGAAATATTCCAGACTATTGCATTTTTTTAAATCTTTTTGTTTGTTTGTTCTAAGCAGATTCTAAATGCAATAACTTACACTGTCTCATGGTCCTTTCAGGCTATAGATCTAAACAAGAAAGGGAAGGACAACAAACACCCAATGTATAGAAGGCTGGTGCACTCAGCTGTTGATGTTCCTACTATACAGGAGGTAGAGTGACTTGCTTTGTAACTTCCACATGTTTATGGTGTCTTTTAACAGTGAAGATAAACCTTAAGGACTAAAGCACTAGTCCTGTTTCATTCTCCTTATGATCAGTATTTCAGTTTTGTATCTAGCATTGGATATGGCAGCTTAAAATTTCAAGCTTTTCCTCAGAAACAGGTAACCAAGTAAAACCATTTTGAGCAGTGCCTGGTTTTCTAACATAGAGTAGCCTCAATTCCTTTTGTACTACGGTTTTACGAGGAGCTGTAGGCAGCTGAAATCTTCAGAGAAAGTACCCTTTATCTGAGTCACTGAATACAGCCTTGAGTGCCTGTATTTGCATATCTGGCCCAGTGTTTTTGACCATATTCCAATTCTAGTCATTATGCCCTTGTGTAGGTGTCAACTTCATAAACATCTAAATGATTCATAAAGAACAATCATGTTGTTGATCACAAAAAACCAAGACTCACTCAAAACATCTGTTTTGCATTAATTGTTCCAAAAATAAAGTGCTAGTAAATATGTTGTCCTTTTTTCCTGAACTAAAGGTCTGACCATGACTCTTGTAAGTCAACTACACGTGACCAAAATGAACAGCATATTTATCTTTATTCACTGCTGGAACTGGATTACTATCTAGTGCTGTTGTACATCTTGCCCTTTAAAGCATAGATGTGAAAAGCCTTTGTTTTATTACTGTTACTGAAACACATGGAGAAAGAATAGGATCACTGATAGTTCTGGAGACCAACAATACTGGCTGGCTTAAAGTACAGGCAACACAAGTTGAGCCTGAAAATAGGTCAGGCCTTCCTTTCACTGTGTCACCTTCACCTGCTTCCAAAGGAGGTCTTTTGGCATCCTGTAAGCTGATGATGTTTTGTTTGATGACTGGAATCTCATAGGTGTTCTTGACAGAGCACAACTGAAAATGCTGCATTCCTTATCAGATGAAGGACCGTACTAGGAAAATGAACTGCATGGTTCCATGTAGGCATGAGTTAAGAGCGTTGAGTTTGTTAGGAGCTTGAAGGACTAAGACATCAGCTTTGATCAGAAAACACTGACTGTCAAGTGAAGATCCTGGAAGAATAAATGCAGTCAACCTTGTTTTGAAAGTAGCTGGTATTTTAAGGTACAAAACCTTCACCTCGGGGAATATATTTTAATTTGAACAAGAGTTCTGGACCACACCTTATGATGAAGCTGGCCCAGATTCACCGTGTTACAACCAGGAGAATTGTTTTATAAACTTAGTCAGGTATTAGAGCACCTATTTACTTCTGGGCACTGCATAAAGGACCAATGCAGCCAGTGTTCAGGTACTAACAAACCATGTCAAAGAGTTGTAAGTATTCCTTCTCTGTGCAGGAAAGGCAGTGTCTGATCTGTGCTACATAATGCAGATTTCTGTGAAAGCTTCTCTGCATAAAAATGGGCACAGCACTTTAACAGGTTTTTTTTCACAGTCCTATGTTTTCTTTTGTGTAGAAAGTAAATGAAGGCAAGTACAGGAGTTATGAGGAGTTCAAAGCAGATGCTCAGCTACTTCTACACAACACAGTGATTTTCTATGGAGGTAAAGTACTACGTTAACTGCTTACTTTATTTGATCTATCTTTATCTGTAGGAAACTCACAAGTTGGGGATGGAATTTGGTATTACATAAGTGTGGATGAAGTAATTTGAGAGCCTTTAAAAATGAAAGCAAGCTGCAAGAGGACTTTGCAGGGTCTTTTCTGGTCCACCCACTGCACAACTATTTTCATACTCTCTGCCTAAACCTGTTAGCAGGAATTTGCACCTTTGCCATCCTGTTTCTTCCACAACCTAAGTCATAAGTCAGTCTATACTGCAGATTTCTGCCAGTACACTTACGTTGTTCTAGGCGGGAAAGAGGTCTGAACTCTGATGTGCTGCGTCAGGAGATGTGTACTGTAGGCACACAATAGACACACTATAGGAAGGTCCTCAGGACAGTGATGAAGGTGCACAGCAAGCTCGCTACCCTGGACTTCAGGAGAGCAGACTTGGCCTCTTCAGGCATCTACATGGTAAAGTACCATGGGATAAAGCTCTGGAGGGAAAAGGGGCCCAAGAAAGCTGGTTAATATTCAAGAATCACCTCCTCCAAGTTCAGGAGGGAGGCATCCCAACAAAGAGGAAGTCAGGCAAAAACACCAGGAGACCTGTGTGGATGAAGGGGCTCCTGAGCAAACTCAAACACAAAAAGGAAGCCTACAGAGGATGGAAGCAAGGACAAGTAGCCTGGGAGGAATACCAAGAAATTGTCTGAGCTGCCCAGGATCAGGTTAGGAAGGCTAAAGCTCTGATAGAATTAAATCTGACCAGGGACATCAGAGGCAACAAGAAAAGCTTCTGTAGGTATGTCGGTGATAAAAGGAAGAGTAGCGAAAATGTGGGCCCTCTGTGGAAGGAAATGGGACTGGAATATGGAGAAGACGGAGGTACTTTTTTGCCTTGGTCTTCACTGGCAAGTGCTCCTGCCACACCGCCCAAGTTGCAGAAGGCAAAGGCAGGGACTGGGAGAATGAAGAACCATCTGCTGTAGGAGAAGATGACGTTCAAGAACATCTAAGGAATATGAAGGTGCACAAGTCCAAGGGACCTGATGAGATGCAGCTGTGGGTTTAGATTGGATATTAGGAAGAAATTCTTCACTATGAGGGTGATGAGGCACTGGCACAGGTTGCCCAGAGGAGTTGTGGATGCCCCAGCCCTGGCAGTGTTCATGGCCAGGTTGGACGGGGCTTGGAGCAACCTGGTCTAGTGGAAAGTGTCCCTGCCCATGGTAGGGGTTGGAACTGGATGAGCTTTAAGGTCCCTTCCAACCCAAATCATTCTGTGATAAAATGGTTTTTTTTTCACTTGTGGGCCCTATCTGCCATACTGTGACAGCAAATACAGCTACCGCCACACTAGAAGTGTCCTTCTGCTGCAGTGTATACAGGCGTTAAAGAAGCTGTTAGTCACTGGGAAGGTAATAAATGGCTGATCTGATGGAACAGTCTGATTGGAAGTGGAAAAACAGTTCCACCATGTTCAGAAGCTACAGCCAGATGTAACAGATGCGGTCATTTCAGAGAGGTTGTGGTACTTCCTTGCAGACACAGCCTGCATCAGGGAAACTGGGAGGAGAGCGGGACCAGTCTGTTTGCAGCATCAGAAGATCCACACTGTCTTTGTAGGAAGGGGTGGGAATGTGCTACTAGAAAAAGACACAGGTGTAAAGGGAAACACTTAGTCTGTGATTGTACCTGTGTTCCTGTCAAGTGGTGAGAGCGTCATGTTTTAGGACAATTGCAGTGTGTTGTTGAGACACTAGGAGAGAAACTGGATCCATGTTAAGAACAACTCTGTCTCCCTGCTGCTGCTTCTCAGATGTGTACTTGTATTGTTGAGTTTAAAAGCTCCCAGTGGTATTTTTGCATATAAATATGAAACAGAAAACAAGTACAGAACTGATTGTTACAAAAATTTTAATAGAAGGGTTAGCTAAGTAACTAAATGATGGTTTGTATTCTCAAACCAGACAATTACAGCATGAAAACCATAGCAATAACAGCTGCAAATCTTTGTGAACACTGTGATCATACTGTGATTTTTCATACCCTTTATTTTTAATTTATAGCGGACAGTGAACAAGCTGATATAGCAAGGATGCTTTACAAAGACACATGTCATGAAGTAAGTATTACCAAGATGTAGACAAAATACTTGATCTTCATTTCAGAATCTAAGAAAATTATTCTTTGTATTACAAAAGTTAAAATGCTGTGAGGTTTATTATAAATTTTCCCTTAACTTTCTAACAGCTGATTCAGTATTCCTTTTTATTTTTTTTCCAACTAGACTATCATATGGAATATGATAGTTATATTGGAATATATATATATATGGAATATATATATATATATTCCAACTAGAATATCGTATGGAATATACCAGTATTCAAATCTTAGATTCAAAAATGATCTAATAATGTAAAGTTGGGTTATAAATAATGGTACTTGCTAATGTGAATTGAACCTGTGGTGAGATTTCTACCAAATAATTGGCATTGAAACATTTGTCAGCATTCAGAGGAGACCAAAAAATCAAGCTGGGGAGCTGTTGCACTTTCTCCATTTCCTCAGTTAAATTACTTCTTTCAGAATGTACTTTAAATATTTGATGAATTTAAAGAACTATTCTTTGCATTTTAGATATAATAAATCATTCAGACATGAATTGGTCTCCTCCCTCTGCTTTTCCTCTAAGACACAAATAATGTTTATGCAGCTTGTCTTCCACCCAGCTCACCTCAGTTTCACACCTCTAGCATGCACAGACAGAAGTAGCTCCACTAAATCAGCAAGCAGGGCTGAAAAATTTTGCTACGTAAGAGAGAGGGATACTACTGAAGTCACATAAAAAGGATTTTTTGGGCTTATATATCTTTTCTTGTTTTTCAGCTGGATGAACTGCAGCTTTGCAAGAACTGTTTCTATTTGTCAAATGCGCGACCTGACAATTGGTTCTGCTATCCTTGTGTATGTTGCTGACACAGATTTTGATTTGTTTGCTTTTTGGTATAAAAGCCTGTAGTTTTGGTGTCATTAATGCATTGAATATTCCATTTAAGTAGGCTTGTTTCAAAAGCCTGGTTAAGACTCTGTAAGCCTAGATATTTTACACAAGTGAAAGGTTGGTTGAACTTCAAAGCTGTGACAATATAGGTTATAAAACTTGGTTATCAGCCAGTTACAACCGTTTCACAAGAAAATGAGCTTACAGAAATAAAACTTTGCTCCTGGATGAAGCTATAAAGACAAGTTTAATTTTGGGGTTGCTTAAGATCTCTGTTTTCAATAGACAGTTACACCCTTTTCAGACTGTTTTTTTTTACCTTGATCCAAGCAATACATCTAACAGGGAAATATGCACTGTAGGAAGATAAAAATGAAAACAGCACTAGACATAACAGCAACCATATTCTTAAAATACTAGCATAGTATCAACAGCAGAATATTTGTGGGAGATATCAGCATAATACTTCATATCCAATAATAAATACAACATTTTTTCCAGATACCTAATCATGAGCTGGTTTGGGCCAAAATGAAAGGCTTTGGGTTTTGGCCAGCCAAAGTCATGCAGAAAGAGGACAATCAAGTTGATGTTCGCTTTTTTGGCCATCACCACCAAAGGTAATTTATTAATTCCATGTGCTGCTTTTTACAAACAATACTCAAAAGAACTTATCTCATCTATCATGTAGTAAGTCCTGGCTCTGCTAGTTGCCAATGTTAGAAAGACTGAATACTTTGCCATAATTTTTTCAGAAAATCTAAAGCTCAGTCTAACACATTCTGAAGTTGCCAAATGGCTCTGAGATTCTCTTTCCAGATTTGCCATAGGGATGTTACTTAATGCCATTTTAATTAAAGCAAGCAAGCGAACTTCAACTGTTTCATCAAATCAGTAGCAGCCTGCTAATACAGGCCAAGATGAAAATTGGACAGAAATGCGTTCTTACCTCCAGCAGTACTTACTCTCCTCAATTTTCTGTTCTGAGCAGGCACATTGCAATTTTGTGTTTTAGTAATACAATATACATCACAAATCTTTCTGTCTCACTTCTAGAACAGAGCTCCTGCTGTGAGCCAGTTTGCAGTCTGAGAGAGTAACTCTTTACGTTGCGAGCTTAACTCTTAGCTAAGCTTTTACTTCCATCTCTCTTTAGTTGTTTAGCAGCTGGGTAAGGTTATAGTAATGTTACTAGAGTGGATCTACACCTTTTTTTTTTTCTTTTTTAATTGCTGTTTGATTTATATGCCTACAATGTGAGGAGAGGAGACATTTATAAAGCAATTCATGGTTGCTGGGAAGGTGGTTTATTTTGGTGCATCCCAAAAGGGCCTAGGCAGTTCAGTAACAGAGTTCTATGAGGCTGATTATTTAAATAGTTGTTAGTGTGACTTGCACAATGTCTACCATGTTTCCATGTGTTGTATGAACTAGCAAGATTTTCTAATAGCGTAAAGTGGATAAAGGATCTTTATTTGTGTCTCAGTCACAGAATGATTTACATTGAATCTGTTTGCAAATACAGCTTATCTCATTAGTAGTTTTGGCATTAAGTTCACACAGCTTCAAACTGTTGAACAAAGTAACATGCATTGTGGGATGAGGTGCTTGTAACTTCTTTAACGTGCTGATAGAAAAGGCAAAATACGTTTTACTAGAGTGCCATTACTTAGTTATTGTACTGGACTTGGACGAAAGGCCATATTCCTGGTTGGTGTAAATTAGCATTGTTTCTATGACTTCGCTGGGATTTAAATTGCAAGAATTGAGAATATGTCCACAGACATTTAATTTGTTAACAGTGTTTACTCTATTATGTAGGTGTACGTGGCAGTGACTCTCTTTCTTTAATGTTCAATGTTGCTTGGTATAACCTTTTAAAATGTCAAGAGCTGTCCATCTAACTCTATGAGAACTCTCTGAAAATATTTAAGAGGACAGAGTACCTTTGGAACCAAGTCACTGGCATGAATTCATTCCAGAAGAGCATGACTCTCTACAGGTGTTCGGTCCTGACAGATAGGGGCCCAAACTACAGAATGTCTCCATTGTAGGTGATAATGTGATACATTGCTTGGCAGTTTTAGAAAAGAGGTCAAAGGGCTAAATTGGGTTAGTGTATGAACCTTCAGTAAAGATGTCTGACTTGGGGCATTTAGCAGGAGAACAGGTAGGAGATGTGACAGCTGTTGGTGATGGGGACAGTTTATGGCTCACCAGAAATGAAAGAGACTTTCATCAATAGCACCCACAGCTAACAAATGCCTATAATAACACAGTGCAGTTCATTTTTTAATCATTTGTGTTGAATATACCAAAAAATCTGGGTAAAAAGGGGTTATCAGTGATTGGCCACTGTGAAAAACTGCTTCTGAAGTAATTTTCTCAGGTCACCTGTATATAATGTTTCTAAACCTGTCTGTACTGTGTATTCAAAAGGGCCTGGATTCCCTCTGAAAACATTCAAGATATCACAGTTAACATCCATCGGCTGCACGTGAAACGCAGTATGGGGTGGAAGAAGGCCTGTGATGAGCTGGAACTGCACCAGCGTTTCCTTCGTGAGGGGAGATTCTGGAAATCAAAGAATGAGGATAAAGGGGAAGAGGAGGCAGAGTCAAGTATCTCTTCAACCAGCAATGAGCAGGTGAGTGCTGCTACAGTATTAGCAATCAGGGCAATTTATTAAAGGGTATGAGGATGACATATTTTTTATTAATCTACTGTTAAATTAGCCTTGTGTTCTGTCTTTCAGTGATGACAAGAAGAGGGTTCAAAGGATAATTTTCCTTGTGTTTTGTGGTTTGGTAGTAGCACGAATACAGAGTTTTCCTCTTTCCTCAGTTTCTTGGATGACCTCTGGGAAGTTTCAAAATGTTTGTAACCTACAGCACCTTGATAAGACAGACCAAGATTTCTAAAGTTAAATAGGAATGTTCAAGTTAAATGTCATGGATATCAGATAGACTGCAACACTGCCTTCTTGGACTTCCATCCAGGGACAGCGCTGTAGCTGTTCAGCCTTTTCACAGCTGGAGTATGTTCACTTTGGACTGCTAGAGATCTCTGAGTAACACCAACCATGACATTTTCAGCAAGTCCAGCTAAAGTTAGGTGCAAATGTTATGCTTGAGAACCATGTGACCAGCAACTGATTAAAACCATTACAAAGAATTCTGCAAAACAAGAAAAAATATATTGCTTTAACAAAGGTGAAAAGCACAAAGGGCCGAGGTATGACACTGCACTGCCATATGGAAATTCCCTTACCACAGCTGAGCCTTGCTAGTATTCATTGTCCAAGAGGGTGTGATATATTCACTATGACTGACTGGGCAGTAAGATTTTCAGAGCTTGCAGGATGCTTCTCTGTATTCTTGCCAGTCTTTTCCGTGGCAACATCGTCTTTCCTCATTTAAAACAACTGTCCTCTCTCTAAGCCTGTATTTAAAAAGTCAGCGTGTTCTGACCCTCTTCCTTTGCTCTTTTGTCAAACAGGTCTATCATCCAATTTGTAGCTAAAAATTTAAAGCTCATAAAACTGGATGTTGTGTTAAGGGAATGCTCCTTATCAAAGTGGGGTTAGATTTTTTTAGCCTGGTTTGCTTATTTAGCCCCTTTATTTAATGTCATGTGTGCTGTCATGCAACAGTGTATGATGAAACAGGAAGATGGTTGCAGACAATATTTATGAAATATTACGGTGCCATTTTCCCAGTTTTTCAGAAGTTTCAGTCATAGGGTTTGAAGTGTCCATTTGCCTATTTTCTGTTCCACTGCAGCTGTTCATCCTGCACTTGGTTAATGCTTATATCCATTTCACTGGTTTCTCAGATACAAGAACATAAGATTAGCCATTGGGATCAGTGCTCTGTAGTATCCTGTCACTAACACTAGCTAGTACTGGATGCTTCAAAGACAGGAGTAAGAACGTTTCTGTGAGCCATTGTAAGATAATATACCACCCACTTAGATCTCACCTTTGTTTCTTTTGCTGGAGATGATTGGCTTTTATTCTTAAGCATGAAGTTTCATACCCCTCCAAACATACAGTTACAATCAGTTATAGCAAGCCTGGATAATCATACCATCCTTCCATATTTACATTCTCTTTATCATTACTGCTGTTTTCTGGCTTCCAACAATTATGCCTAATTATGGTCACTGATATGAGAACATTCCAGAAAACACATGTTTGAACTGGTACGTGACATTAAGAAAAGAATGATTAAGTGCATTTTAGCAAATAGATATTGAATGTTAGAACTTGTTCATTAATTTTGCTCCTTTATGCAATCATAGTCATCAGTGATAATGTGGAAAGTTTATTGTGTGTACTTCTCCTTTTCAGAACAGTATTCAACTTTCTATTTGCTAAATCAAATAATTGCAAATAATCACAAAAAAGGTAAAAAGGTACATCAGTCATGTTACAATGAACTTTTATGAACTCTTTTTCTGACTGATTCAGTGTGCTTTTCTTAATGTTCATAGCTGAAGGTTACTCAGGAACCAAGAGCAAAGAAAGGACGACGTAACCAGAGTATGGAACTCAAGAAAGAAGTAAGTAACCTCAATTACCATGTTTGTAGAGATAGCACAGTGCAAAAAATGAAATTTTCACAGGCGCTCCTTCAAGTTCTGTCATCTTTTACTGATTTTACAGTATTAATCTTGAAAGATCCAGCCCCATAGCTTGGTCCTCCTTGCTAACAAGCATAATTATGCACCTCCCACATGCAAACCACTGGTGTCAGCATGGTAATAGTCTGTATCATGAATAAATTAACAGTCAGCTTACAACATTATTTTTTTAATGGCAAATTCAGACTGGTTACTAAGTCTGTAAACAGCAGAAAATAGGAAGTATTTTGCACAATCAAGTATATTATGTTTGTAAAAGGTCGTACCCACCTTTGACCGTGGAGCTTCCTTCCTTGTTTATCCAGCTTGCACACTGAATGATCATGTAACCAAGAGACTGTATTATTATGCTTGTACACAAGGGGGCAGTTACTGAGACAGCCATAAATCTCGTATTTCCTACGTTTTGAGTGCTTTTTCCTGGCCTTGTTTCTGCTGCACTTTAGAGAAAGTTGCGTGTACACGCAGGCCTCAGGAGAGGGCTTAGGACTCCATTACAGAGGATGGTTCAGGTATTTTAGCACCAGAGTTATGTGAGATGGCTCTGGTGACCGAAATACAGACATTGCCACTCCTAATACCTGAGCACCTGTCTTCCCATTGTATATGATACCACAGGAGCAACCTTCATTGAAGGAGTCAGTGACACAAAGTTGTTACTCCCTGGGGCATAAACTGTATTTGAGTGCAAGATAGGGAGACTACAGTTTAGGATGTCTCATCATTTTTATTGTGTTTTCTGTCAAGCGTATGCTGTAATTTGCTTCATAAATTTATGTCTTAACATTTGCCTTCTTAGCTCTGCTCATATTTGATCAGTGATCCAGAAGTCAATCACAGTGACCTATTAGAAGGTAATTGGTTGCAAAAGGGAATACACAGTCAGCCTTTTGATTGGTATGAGCAGTGCCCCATTGCACAGCCAGGCACATAGTCCAGTCCTGAGCGAGTCTGGTGTACAAGGAGTATGTGCTTATTGTGAACACTGTTGAATGAGCTTTAAAAAAATCCAAGTTAAAAAAACCCAAATAATGTTCATCTGTGTCTTCAGACATTTCAAATGTCAGTAAGACTTTGCAGGGATATTACTTCTATCTGTTCTAAAGATCAGGAGCAATTGGCGTTACAGTGTAATAACATAGGCAGCTAAATTCAGTATGGTACACTACAGTAACTATGACTCCTTTCTTGATAATTGCGTAATTACAGAAAGCTTCTGTGGTCATACAAGTCTAGTTCTGTGTTATTGGAAGCAAGACTTGGATATTCATTACCCTTTCATCTTGAAAGCACCTTTGAAGTACTAATCAATCTTTTCAGCAGTACTATGAAATCAAGGGAATATTACAGACTCCAATGAAGCCTGTTGGGCCAGAGTAAGCCCAGAGTTTGCCAAAACAATTCAGGCACCTTGTCCACACAGCTACAGTCTCTTCAGGCAGAACGGTAGGGGGGGAAATCTATAGCAAAACTTTAATCATCCCAAGGGATCTGCTGTGATTCAACGTGGCCTCTGATGTTTGTCATACTTCTGCGCAAGTGAGGCTGGTGAGCATGGCATGCTGGTGTGCCATACATGTACTTTATTCTGGAGGGCTCCTAGCTGAAGTGAAGAAAGCCTGACCAAAGATCTTACCCACTGTCACACTGGTTTTCCCCAGGGATCCCATATCCCATTAGAACTAAAGGTTTTCAACAGACATCTTTTGCATTAACTGCACTGGCATTAGTCCTGCAACATTTTTTCTCCAGGGGGAACTGAAAGTTAACTTGTTCTATTTTGCTATCTGAATTTACAAGTTTCTTCTTTCTCGGTAGGAGCCAGAACCTGAAACTGAAGCAGTAAGTTCAAGCCAGGAAATTCCCACAATGCCTCAGCCCATTGAAAAAGTTTCAGTCTCAACTCAGACCAAGAAGTTAAGTGCCTCTTCTCCAAAAATGCTGCATCGGAGCACCCAAACCAGTAATGATGGAGTGTGTCAGAACATGTGCCATGACAAATACACCAAAATCTTTAATGATTTCAAGGACAGGATGAAAGCTGATCACAAAAGAGAAACTGAGAGAGTTGTGCGAGAGGCAGTGGAAAAGGTAACACTTGTCAAACACCACCTACACTCTGGTTTGAGAAGAGGAGGAGTGTCAATTTTTTTCACATTCTTCTCTATTTTTATAACATCCACCCTTAAGAAAATGAATAAAAACCTTTCCCAAAGCGTCCACATAAAAACAATCTTCATTACTGCTTTTTAGACCATTTCTATACCAACAGACCTTAGTTTAAACAGAAAACCTCTGCTTTTTTTGATTTGTGTTCAGTGAAATCAGATCCAAAAATGAAACTAATTGTTCATTCACAAGTATCCGTTTCCAAAGCCTCCGTCTCCATTGTCAGCTGTGGTTGTACACAATGGCATTGTTCAATGCTATTCATAAATAATTCTTTTTTCGTCAATCTTCTGACCTAAACAAATGGATTTGGTGAAACTTGTTTGAATGTCTGTATTTAATGATAACCTGTTTAAAATTCAATATCTATGCCTGACCTGGTCACATTTAGCTGGAGAGAACAGGACAATTTAGGGGGTGATTTGACCTCTCTCTCTTAAGTACCTGTCCTAACACAAGATGAATTTCCTTCTAAATGAAGGGCTGTGGAATGAACCTAGGGAGTTTTAACTGTTAATCCTTTAGGATTAAGACACCAAACTTTTAGATAACTGATCAAGGGCAAAGGAATCCCATCAACACTGAATACTAAAAGGTACCTCTTACTGAACTCGGGGATGTTCTATTTTGAATTTCCATTGTGCCCTTCCTGTAGATTTATATGCAGTTGTAGATTTGGAAAAGACACAATCTTGGTCTAAGATAAATTCATAAATTTGTAGACCAGATGTTGACAAAATATACATGGGAGCTGTTTAGCTGTTTCTGTAGTGCCTAGCAGAACAGAAATAAAGTGATATCTTTATTTTGAACATTCCTAAATAAGAGAAAAGTCTAATTATGTGACCTTCAGCTACACCAGTAATAGAGGCTTAAAGAGTAGAGGTTTAAAGAAGATACTTCTGTTCCAGTAGCTGTCCACTGACTTGTTTTGCTGGCTTTGTTACGGCAGCTGCGTACAGAGATGGAAGAAGAGAAAAGGCAGGCTGTAAATAAAGCTGTGGCCAACGCACAAGGAGAGATGGACAGAAAATGTAAGCAGGTAAAGGAGAAGTGCAAAGAAGAATTTTTAGAAGAAATTAAGAAGCTCGCAGGCCAGCACAAGCAACTGATTTCCCAGACCAAGAAGAAGCAGTGGGTAAGCATTAAAAATTTATTACAAGAGAGTAAGTGGAAAAGTATAATGCATACTGAAGGTAATCACCTTCAGTCACCAATTTTTACTTTTAACCTTACTTTTAACCACACCACTCTTTCACTGGTCTTTCAGCATCAATGTTATCTCCTTCATATTACTGCTTTGCAGTTTTCTTAACCTCCAAGTTTCAACTCAAAGTTCTGATCACTTTCCATCTTAATTATGTGGTGTTAACAGCACCATCTTCTTGAGTCCAGTCAGATGTTAGCATCAAAATACTTTTTTCTCCATATGAGGCATGTTTTACTCCATATGAGACATGTTTTACATTATTTTCACACTCCTTTGATCTCAAGGCCCCAGAGGACACAATATGTGGCTGCAACAATTTGGATTCCCCAGCTAATAATGCTGGTAGTGATATCCTTTTAGCCTCTTCCTCTCTTAGATTTTTCTGCAGCTCTTTTATAT
Source organism: Nestor notabilis (assembly GCF_000696875.1). NCBI lineage: Eukaryota > Metazoa > Chordata > Aves > Psittaciformes > Psittacidae > Nestor > Nestor notabilis. The sequence goes on along the minus strand of NW_009921383.1, from coordinate 9,945 downwards.
TCTTTTGTATATAAGACATGACTTTCTGAAATATGTTTCTCTCCTGTGTTCAGTCCTTAAGCCTAAATGTGCAGCATTGCCTACCAAAAATGTATGCCCTTTAGAAAAGTGAAAACTAACTTACTTATTCTATTTCATGCTGCAAACTTTTCCCTGGTTTTCTTTTTTTTGTGTCTCATGTTTTCTTCTCAGGCTGCAAGTGTCTTCTCTCACAAGGTTGTACAGCATCTACTCAACTGGAAGCAGTGTAATACTCTGCTGCTAGTCTTTGAGTACAGGTGGAAACTCTTCTGCTGAGGAGCAGCGAGCCTGGCATACAATACAAACTTTGCTATTTCTTTGCTAATTTTCATAGAACAAGGAAATGAAAGCCATCGTTCAGAAAATCAGAGTCCACTGTAACAGCTATCTGTAACATACAGGAGGGTGGATACAAGTGTCTCTACTCGCCTCCTTTTGAGCTTTGATTTTGCCAGATGCAGCTGGAAGCATGCGGGTGCCTTGCCACAAGGTGGCACGCTGGTCTGAGCAGCGCTGGACACCCGTCCCACTGCCACTGCTGCCGGGGACAGCCAGCCCTGGCTCTGTCCGGCAATTCCTGTTTGGTTCGTGCTGTAAAGAGCTCTTTGTTTATGTTCAGCCTCATTAGTCCTTGTTCCTACAGATTAATGATGGTCCCTGCAGAGAAAACTCCGCTCTGTAGAAGAGTAAAATAAATACTAATGTGAGACAGTTGGTTGCAGGCTATCACAGTCATGAGTTTTTTGTAAAGAGAAGTACTTCAAGTGCCAGAGCTCCTGTAGGGTCTTCATTTCTGTTCCTAGTAGAGGTTTTGCTGTGGGTGTTACAATACTGCAGTGCTTGGGTCTCTGTCAGTTAGAAAATTCCTCCCTGTCTACCTCTCTGCAGACCAGAGAAGTTATTTAGGTCTCTGAATTGATCAAGTTATTGTGTTTAGTGCATCACCAGCTGCTGGTGTCTGCATGCATGCTTTTGCCAGTGACACTTAACAGGGAAATTGAATTGCCTTTGCCCACTATAGAACAGTGTCAAAACAGCTCTCTTCTGTCAAAAGTTAAGACTGCACATACAAACCGTTGTGACCATTTAGCTGACATGAAGTAACTCAACCACAGTAACTTGATTCTGAGTCTGGACACAGCTTTAGTTGCTTTTTGGCATTTTTGAAGGCAGAATTTATGAGAGTCCTGAAACTTACTTTCATCTACTCCAATGTGCCTTTACCATATCCTATAGCTTAATGACAGAGTGCCCTGGTACCACATCACTGTATCTTACGATCATGTGCAAGACATGAGCAAGACAATTTTTCTGAGCAAGACAATTAAAGAGACAAAGAGTATTTGACAGTCTCGCCCGTTTCTATGGCCCCAAAACTATCTGTCCATCACCAGCTTAAATGAAGGCATCATACAGGCAGCTAGTTTGCATGTGGTAGAAGGGAGAGTAAGGATAAACACCTTTGCATTCAAGCTGGTGGATCTGCCTGCCAACGCACAGCCTCAGGCGGCTGGAGTTGGTCCAATTACAGAACTCCCCAGTGCTTTTTGCCTTTAGTGGTATTCATGACTGTCCCTGGTGTGTCGTACTGCTCTTGTATGCTGCTATTATGATACCTCCTTACCAAAATCTCGTGTAATTAACACACATTCTGAATGAGTTTTGGTGGCTTTGCTTTTTAATTAGAAGCAGAGACCTCTGGATTTGCACAATGCAAATGTCTAGGTTTGGGAATACAGCTGCTGTTATTCACACTATAGTTGTCTTTTTCTCATACCTAAAAAAAAATCCAGTTGGGATAAAGGGATCCTTTTGCCGGTGGTGCATGGGCACATGAGAGCGTGCACTCCCAGTTCTCAGGATCCTAACACATAGTTATAGAACAATATTTTCTGTTGCTCTAACTGGTCACAGTTGGCTTCACCCAATTTAATTTTTATACCTCCTGAAAATCTGGATTTACCTCAAGTAAATAGCAATCGAAGGGAACAAATGTAAAAACAGTTTATGGCCTCCAGAATACAGGCTAGAGTGCCAGTCTTAACAATGTTTCCTTTCTAATTTCTCCCAGTTCTTTTATTTGCATATAAACCTCATTAAAATTGGTGCATAAATCATTTTTGTAGACAATTTTTAACTTCTCTTTCAGTTATATTTACATGTATGTATTTTCTAAGTTGCAGCAGGTTGATTTTAAGTGAATGAGCTTTGTCCGTGATGTGCACTGTCTGAAACAAAACCCCAAGTGATTGGTAACATTTAGGAAGAGGAAAATACAAAGGAAAGAAGAGGCCTGAGGCCAGCTGGCATTATGCCTTTTCTGCTACATGTGCTGGTACCAGCTTAGATGACACTATTTTCCTTTTTTAAGTGGAAATTTACATCCCGCACTTCTGGCCACCATATGTAAAAGGAAGTGCAGGACCCACACATCAGTTGTCTTCTCCTGTCTTGGCTTTTTTTGATCTCTCCAAGCAAGCAGATGTGAAGCTGGTCTCTGGGCTGAGGCCCATGCTGTATGTAATGGAGAGACAGCTGTTCCCTGCACCTTTCCAGCGGATGATCCTAATGGTTCCCACAGGCTTGTGAGCAGCCAGCAACATGAAAAACCAGGAAAACAGCTCTTGAGAGAACACTTGTTTGCAGTCATTTCTCCAAATAAGCTTCCCTGGAGCTGGGTTATGAAAGGAAAATGGAGAGGTTTCCTTCTCATGCAGCTAGGGCAGTCCCTTTATTGCTGATGTAAATAAATAGTTATCAGTTTAGCCAATGTAAATGTCAGCTTTCTTGGGTATGACTTTTAGTAGTGCGTAGGTTTGCGTGTTATTGTTTTGTTTTAAGGCAGTTGGGTTTGTTTTCTTTGTAATTGTCTGTTTTATTAACAATGCTGTAGCTAGATAAGACATAAAAAGTAAATCGTGTGTTATTCTGTGGTTTGATAGCAGCCTGCACAGACTGTGGTATCCCTCCCTCTGCTCCCCATCATGCAATAAGCATTTCAGACTGGATTCATAAAGATGCTCTCTGATTTTGAGCAGACTGAATTGAGAAAGACAAATCTGCGATCATTAGAACCTGGCTCTCAAGGGCAGTTCCTTTAGCAGCAGTGCCACCCTACTTTACAGGATTTTGTTAGAATGGTAGTTAATGCTTTTGCAGCACTCCCTTAAGGGGTACAAACCCACCTGGAGACATGGCACGTTGCCCATCTGGGTGCCGTACCTCCTTGTTGACTACCCGTGGTGTTGACCAGCATGTTTCAGTTCCTCAGAGGCCGTGGAGTTATTTTCCAGGTAGCTCCTCCAGCTACCAGGAAACAGGGGTGTTCCATGTGTGATGGGGTAGAAATCCTCTTTGCTGCAGCACTCCCCAGAAATAAGTATTTCTGCAGAAATTACAGGTGTTGCAGCATTTCTTTTTTTCAGGAGTTTTGCAGGCATGACATGGAGCATGAGCCCACGTAGCCATCCTGTGTACAACAGGCCTTCTCTGGTTTCTGGAAGACTTGGAGGAAAAGACACCTTCTTGATCTTCTAGCAGCACTGCTGCAGCACAAAGTTGGGGTTTTTTTTCCACGAGGTTGCAGTGCTTTCTTTTGGTCAGCAAGCCCCAGTGAGAGTGGCCACCTTGCAGACCTACCTTAAACAGGCTATAACAAACCACTTGGTAACAAGTTAATCTTTTCTGAAGTCATGTTATTATTGTGACTTTGGAGATTTTCCTAGCCCAAAACCATCCTACCCAGAAACCTCTGGACAAGTCACACTGGTAAAGAAACCTCAGAGATGCTGATTTTCAAGCTTGCGCAGAAGCTGTCCACACCAGAAGTGCCTGTTGATTTATAGTAGCTCTCAAGACATAGATCAGGGTGCTCTTACACAAATGCAAGGTAGAAGATGGTTCCTGCACTGTGTGGCTGAAAAATAGTCAGTTCACTGCCCCGAGAGATGAGTTTTCTTAAACGAGAGATGTTTTTTTTTTCAAAAGCAATAATCCATACTCTGGAAGATGTGGAAGCATTGTGCAGATTTGCTGAAGAGTGCCGCTTTAGTCAGCACGGGTGAAAAATGCCCTCCTGCCTCTGGGTGCCCCAAGCATAAATAAAAGAGAAGCCTTGCTCTGCACATGCTGGTGCATCCCACGAGCAGGTGTGAATATTTGTTCATTGGTAAGGAGGGATCCTACCAGGGTGATAATCTCATCTCGTTTGTTCTCTCCAGTGCTACAACTGTGAAGAGGAGGCCATGTACCACTGCTGCTGGAACACTTCCTACTGCTCCATCAAGTGTCAGCAGGAGCACTGGCATGCCGAACACAAACGTACCTGCCGCAGAAAAAGATGAAAGAGCTGTTGCTCCCCTAGCAAACTACCCCGATTACTATTCTCAGACACAGCGGTTTTTGTTTCCAAGAAGCCAAAATTGTTTAGAATTTGCTTCCCATTTTGCACCAGCCTTTAAACACTTTTCGTAACAGAAATTTTGCACAGTAATTTCAATCTTCTGTTGAATGCTCCTCCAAAAATTTTTTCGGCGAAATGAATTTCACATCTGTGGGAGCAGGTTACTTTAACTAATTTTAAACTAAAGGATTTGTTGCATTTTCGGCAAATTTTAAAACATTTTTAGGTTTTACAGAGATTTTAATCTTTAAACAGAACAGCAGATCTAAAAATAAGGAAATGATGCAAGTTTAACAAAAGGAACATTTAAAAACTAGATCTGAATGTAAGAAGTATAGAACTGTTTCAGCAAAACGAAGCATACTACCTTGATGTAACATTTATTTCTTAACCTTGTTGAGCTGGTTTTGTTCAGCTTAATTTTACTGTTTAAAGGCATTATCTATTGGTTATACCAGTGGGTACATGATTGAATTTAGGGAACAGGGTTGACACAGCAGGTGCTAGTCCTGCATATTTTTTCTTAAATATTTCCCAACTGTGTTTTATTTTCATTATTTCTTTTCAATATATAACTTTTATAACAAAATATTAGCTTTGATCTTGTAGTTTAAAATCACAGGGAACTGGGGTAATCTTTTACTGAGCTGGATCTTAGAGAAAAATGAATATTTAAATTTTGAAGTTTGCACATTTCATCTTTGTCCTAACATGAGTGCTTGTAACAAGAATAAGAAAAGCCAAAAAAAAAAACAAAACAAAAAACCAATCCAACAAAAAAAACCCAACTACCTTTATACATCCACGGAATTAGGAGGCATACAAATTCGTTTATTGCGTCCCCCTTCAGCCCCCCAATGCAATGTCATTCGACTGCCTATGATCTGGTGTCACCTGGTCCATTGTAACTTGATAATAAAAGGAGAAAAAGCACTTAAGTTTCACAGAAGCCGTTATGTTTGTAGTAATGGGTCATTGCCTAATAATGAGCTCCATCACTGTACTCAGAATGAAGAATAATGCATGTTAATTTTCTTGTATTAAAGATGCCGTGATTTGTAAAAAGTCTGTATTTTGCGGAATGTCTGGATTAAGAAGCATTACCAATAGGAATGGATCGATAGTTGAAAAATTATTTTCTTTTTGTTTGTTTTATATATAGATATATGAATTGCATCCATGTTCAGAGACAATTTTTTAAATAGATGTAAAGCTTACTTAAATAGCTTTTCTTTTCAAGTGTCTCCGCATTTTAGTTCCTCTCAAAGGTTGGTCTTAGACTGAGTCATATGCCCATTAATCATCCAGCTATTTTTTTGAGAAGTTAGAGGAATAATTTGTAAATATTTATTTAGATCTTTGATATTTATTGAAAGCAATTACATGATGGAACGATGGAAGCTGAAGAATCAGGAGGAAAGCCTTTCAAAAAGTCTTCTCTAGGATTTGTCAGGGTCATTGTAAAGACGAAAATATAACTAAGACTTCTGTGAACTACCACTGAAATCCTGATCTGCTTTACTTACAGTGGTGATCTAAGTTAATTGACTAGAATCTGCCAAATAACGCCCAACCTGTTGCAGAAATTGAGTGGTAAGTTGATCGGAAAAAAATGGGAAATAGATGGTAACTTGTCTTACCATAGCTACATTATTGCCTGATAAATGTGTAATTAACTTTTGTCGCCTCTGTGTTGTGACTGTAAAATACTTCACAACTAAAAATCAATCTTGTTCGATTACTTTACAAGTTCCAAAACTTCGATCCACCCCTATGAAAGCAAGTTATTGTGGAAATATTTTTGGTGTAAAATCATTCCAGAATATGTAATATTTAACTGATAGCTGCATGAAAGTAAGATTCGTGTTACTTTGGCTTTTTTGTCTCTGTTGACACGGTTGCACATTTCCAAGTTACTACAGCGTGAAAACTGTGTGTTTTAAAGAAAAAAAAAACAAAACAAAACAAAAAAAAAAAGATTGTGGCCTGGTTTTGTATAAGTTTTAGGTAAAATTACAATTGATTGTTTTAGGAATCATGATTTAAAATTAATTTTTCTGCAAATCATAAAGCTATATTAAAGTGTTGAGCTTAGCCACTATGCACATTGTAATTATTCATTGTGGCTGTCCAGTTTATGATGCATTCTGGCATTTTGTAAGCTGCTCTGACTAGCAATATATAGAGTCATTTAATGTGTTAACATTGGTTAATAAATGTATTTAAAAAAACCCCTCACTGGAAGACCTGTGTTGATTTTGGCCAGTTGTCTTCATGTCCTGGGGTGGGCATGTGTGTCAGCTGTTTTTACTTGTCCTTACCTAGGAAGACCAGGGGTAAACCTTTCTGGCCCCTTCAAGAGCCAGCAGCCTCCGAGGGTCACGTCCATCGTGTTCTGGTTTTGATGCTGGGTCCCACGCTCACAGACCCCCGTCTCCCTGTGCTTTGCCTCCTCTCTAGCCCAGTCACGAGCCATGAGCCTGTGCCTCATATGAGTTTTACTAATAAAATAATTCTATGCGGAGGGACTGAGAGGACTCCATGAATCCAGCTCCAGCCTGGGCGGCAGCAGTGCTTCTCTTAGAAACGCAGCCCTGAGAAGCAGTCTGTCTTTCTCACTTGTTTTTGAAGCCAGAACTTGCTTCCAGTGATGGGCCTGAGGCAGCTAAGGGCTCAGGCTGATGCTGGTGCCCCCAGGGCACGTCCCACAGCCACCCCCAAAGAGAAAGGGACATCCTGGGATGAGCCACAGGCAATGCTGGTTGTCCTGGAGCCACATTGTGACTTCATGGCTGCAGGAGGGACACTCTGGGAATTGATGTCTCTGTGGAAATTAAGCATTTCCGGGTGGGAATTAAGAGCTGGCAAGACCAGCAAGTCCCAGGAAAAAAAAAAAAATCTTTTAAATATTTAAAGACCCCTCAAAAGTCTGTTACTATTTCACTCTCCAAACTTTCTGTTCTTACACGAGTCATCATATTTTACCTGAGTGCAGATTTTATTCATTGATCTTGTTGAAGCTCAATTAAATACAAATAACCAGCACAGCACGTGCACGTATTGCAAATGAATCCGTTTGTGCTGAATCAAGGCAGCAAAGTGGGATCAGGAAGAAACATCGTCCCCCTCGTGCTCCCTTTCTCATGTCTTCTCCCCTTTTGATGACTGCAGTCAGCCCTCAAGCACAGCTCTGCTCACCAGCACCTCTGCTCCCCTGCCCTCATACTTTTGCTGGTTCAAGTGTCACCAGTGGGGTCAGCATCAGAAGCAAACAGGTTAAATACTTTGGAAATGCCACAACAGCTTCCCACCAACATTGCTTGACATGGGTCCCCTGTGACCTGCTGTGTGTGCCCCATCATGTCCCATGCTGGGCCCCGTCACCGGCACCTCTGCAAAGGGGAGGAGGATAGTTGCCTTTGGACTGCCCCAAATCCAGCACACTTCCTTCACCAGGACTCCTGGTAGGGCTTTCTCTGAGCTGCTGCGTCTTCACCACTGCTGACAAGGCTCTGTCTTAGTGCTCCTACAGCATCGGTCTTAAAAGCATTATTTGGCTTTTTGTTGAACCTATTTTTTGTCATCATCAATCATCATGATTATTAATATTATTATTCCTCTATGACTTTATCTTACTAAGGAGGACCAGTGGTTTCTGCCTCCTGCTTCCTTTAGGTGGAGTGAGCTGCCCAGCTCAGGGCTTGTTTGACTCCAGATCTTGAATGACCGAGTATGTGAAACACGTTTGGCATTTGTTACCGGTAGTTAGGGGCTATCCAGCCAATTTTAGCCTCACTGAGTGAGAGCACACGTGCAAGCCGTGCATATGCTTTCCAAATCCTTTCATAAATCAAACTGGGAGGGGGTATCAAAACCAGAAAGGTTCTTCTTGCATTGTTTCATTTTAAAGAAATTCAATTGCAAGTGGAAAGATGCATCCATTTCTGAGAATAATTGAGTGGGTTTAGTTTTAAGTGGGAGATGTTCATAGGTAATGTAAAAAAAAAAAAACCCAAACCTAAAATCAAAACTATCTATCTCGGACCTTCCAAAACTGTGAAAAAACTGTTGTATTTCATCTTAATAAAACCTATTTCCAGATGTCAAAAGGCTCAGAAGCACGTTGGACTCTGAGCAATGCTCTTTAAAAAAGAAATGATGAGTTGCAAAAGGTTCAAAATTGTAAAATCAGAAAAAGAACCAAAAGAAAATTGAATTGCTGCTCCTGCTCCCCATGGCCATGCCAGCCCAGAGCCCTCTCCAGCCTCACGGCCCTGGAGCCGGTAGTGCAGTGCAGAAAGATGCCTTCAGGCATGGCAAGCAGCGATGGAGGGGCTGAAATTAAGCCCAGTGTCTGCTTTCAGAGCATTTTTACATAGAGGGGGACTAATACTTGAAAACAATACAGAAGAAAGGCCAAGAGAGGGAGGACAGGCCATGCTAAAAGGCAGAGAGATGTGTTTGTTTACAAAGCCACCAGCCAGCTTCTGTTAACTCCCTGGAAGTGAAAACTAAGCTGGCGTAAAGCTTCAATGGAAATAGGATTTGCCCCAGAGAGGTACCTAAAAATAAACTAGAGGTCTGCACAGAGAAAACACTGTGAAGCTGGCTATAGGAAATGCTTTACTCGTGTTTGGGAAAAGGGCTTCTGCAGCACAAAACAATGTTTGTTAATAAAGCCAGAGCACTGCTTTATTTTTAACCACTTTGGTAATGGGAAAGGCATGTCCTGCAGCCAGCCGCTGCAGGTG
>NW_009921383.1:0-751 GCF_000696875.1 Nestor notabilis | reverse complement strand
GCCGCTCCTCCACTCCTGCTCCCGTAGGAAGGTCTTTGCCTCCTACACTTGTGTTCCCATGGGAAGAGGGTGGTGAAGCCAGCTCTGTGCCGGGCAGGTGCCAAGTCACGGTCCCACCACGCTTGGTCACAGCGGTGCACTTCTGTTGCTTGTAACAGAGCCCTCATGGTGGAGAACGGCTTTATTAAAAGCAAAAGAGGGAACCACCATCCCTGTCATCAGGGGTGGCAGTTCTGCCTGTGTGCCTGGGCTGGTGAGGGCACCTGGTAACTGTCCTCATACGGAGGAGCAAGAGCCGTATCCACGACAGGGAGCTGTGTAGGTCTAGCGTGCTCTCGGGAGGGAGCAAAACGAGGCCTCCAAGCCTCAGTGGCACGGGCAGCGCGGTGCAGTCAGGGAGCTCCAGGCTCACCCCTGCCGAGGAGTGACGCTGGCTCAGTCCCTAAGAAGAAGCACAGCCAGACACTCGGCCATGCGTGGCTTATGCACTAGAGAGAGGATTTCTCTGGCTGACACAACACTTGACTGAGCGACAGAGCCTTTCCCCATCTTTTCACAAGTCTGTAGTGACCATCAGTGCCAGAAAGCCTCTTCTTTTTCCCCTGAAGAAATGAGAGATGTGCAGCTCAGTCATGCAATTGCTTGTTGTTTCTTCCTGCAGATGCTGGAGCCATCAGCGTTTTAACTCTGGGCTTCCTGATGTCAGCAGCCACCACAGCAGTGGGGAAGCTGCTCCATGCTGACCAAGCCG
>NW_009921382.1:30370-30759 GCF_000696875.1 Nestor notabilis | reverse complement strand
TATATATATATAAAAAGAATAAGCAAGGAATATGTGGTGATGGGCCATGTATTCTTTTATCCTCCAGAGAGCAAGCAGTACCAGGCAACTAGCTGTACTTGTGCAATTTGAATTCGCAAAGCATGTATATAAGTCAGAGGAGACCTCTGAGCAAGTAAATACTGTGATCTTTGATGAAACACACTTCTCACCCTTGTTAAGGCACCTATTTTTCTGAGAAGTGTGCTAGCAACCTTCAAAAAGTTAGAAGCACAAATTTGGCTGCATCAAAAGAAGTGTGACAAGCAGGTCAAAGGAGGTGATCCTGGCCCTCTACTCTGCTCTTGTGAGACCTCACTTGGAGTATTGTGTCCAGTTCTGGTGTTCTCAACATAAAAAGGACATCGAGC
>NW_009921382.1:27438-30314 GCF_000696875.1 Nestor notabilis | reverse complement strand
AGACAGGCTGAGAAAGTTGGGGCTGTTCAACCTGGAGAAGAGAAGGCTGTGTGGACACCTCACAGCAGACTTCCAGGATCTGAAGGGGGCCTACAAGGATGCTGGGGAGGGACTCTTCATTAGGGACTCTAGTGGTAGGACAAGGGGTAGTGGCTTTAAACTTAAACAGGGGAACTTTAGGTTAGATATAAGGAAGAAGTTCTTTAGAGTGAGGGTGGTGAGGCACTGGAATAGGTTGCCCAAGGAAGTTGTGAATGCTCCAACCCTGGAGGTGTTCAAGGCCAGGCTGGACAGAGCCTTGGGCGACATAGTTTAGTGTGTGGTGTTCCTGCTCATGGCAGGGGGCTTGGAACTAGATGATCTTAAGGTTCTTTCCAACCCTAACTGTTCTATGATTCTATGATTTTTGTTTTACGTTGTCTCATGAAGATACAAGGAATGTGTTGTTTGTTTGAGGGTTTTCTAAATGTTATTAACAAATTCTTTCACAAAAAAAAAAAAAAAAAATAAAAATTGCCTAATACTAACCACAATAGCAAGTATTACACTTTGGGGGGCCTATTTTCCTCAATAACCACAGGAACAGAAAGATGACAGGAATTATTAATTGTTAACATTGTATAGGCCCCTTATAGTGAATCATATCCAGCTTTCCTTTGATACTCACACTTTCTCTTAATCAAACCTGAAAATACTAAAAAAGGTTTCATGATAGGTTGCAAGTTTCACTGAACTTCAAAGGCAATCATATGTTTAAAAGCAAGGTTGTTGAGGAAAGGTTTTTGATGTGATAGCTTTTGGATGTTAAAAGGCAGTACCTTATACAAGAAGGATAAAAAATGTATTTATATACATGTAGTTTCACCAGTAACAGTGAAAGAAGGAATCAACTCATAACACTCAGTAGAAGTTTTTTCAGTACAAATACAAAAGTCCAAAGACAGATGAAAAGTGCTTAGTTTGGAATAAGCTGACTAGCTCTCTAATCCCACTGATTCTGTTGACTAGAGCCTGTTACTGTAGCCTAGATGCCAAGTTGCCTTGTAGATAACTGAATTTAGGTGTCCAGCTATAGAGCTGTGCCTACTTTTGCTGATAAACCTAGCAAAGGCTAGGGGACCTGCAGTAATGAATGCTTTGAAGAGTTCAGTGTCTATTTTGTACTTTAAAACCATTGAGAGTCTGCATGTTAAATGTCCTATTTAATTTATTATTAAAGGCACCAACAGCCCTGGCTGTTGATGCTGTCCCAGGCCTCCCATGCCATGCCCAGGGCCTCTAACCTCATGTCAGCCCTCTGGGACTGTTCATTTATATTCTTAACTGTAAGAATAATAAAAGCATGTTCTCATAATGTAATTTAACTGAATTTAATGATAAATTTTATAAATGAAGCTTTAGTTAAAAATTATGTATAATAATATGACAGAAATTAGCATGAGATTGTATTCATGACAAAATGTTGCTTCAACACTGATCTAAATCCATTAGTTTTTATAAACACATGTTATCATTCTCCTTCTGCATTTGTACACATTCAGGATAGGAAAAGTGTCATGATATGCTGCTTGAAAGGTAGTTATTAAATGATATTAGAATTATTTCTCCATTTACAAATCTTATTTTAAAGGAGATATGCAGCATGAAGTCTGCATAATGTTAGTTTTTTATAGATATGGATATATAGCACATACCATTTAAACATCTGTGTTTTCTTCATATAAAAAATTCTACAGATTACACTATTATTTTACTATTCAGAACTGATTTCAGATCACAGACTGTAATGAAGGTAATATAAATGGAGACACAGGACATTAGTTATGAATATATTACAACATTACACAATAGTACTAAAACCAGTGAAGAACTCACATGAAGGAAAGACTAGCCCTTGGAAAAGCAATAAAAGTATTCTGTAAGTATGATTGAAAATAAAGAAACAGACAATATATTGAAGAACATACTCACAGATATACAAAGGTAGAAGCAGTAGTTTAAAAAATCATATATAGGATAGGTAAGATGTGTTACCATATATTCATATGTTTATAGTCAATAAAATAATACACAGTGAAGTCTACTATGTATACAAACTACAAGTGAAGATGGAAAAAGCTGGGGAAACATATTTTATCTATTTCTGTATTCTTATTTTTTAAAAAAACTTTTGAACCACTGAGGTTTTGAAGATTTAGTATAACCTCACTTTATTATTTTCATTAGTAAATATTAAAAATATTTCTGTTGGTGTAATGTATTATGATACAAACCACGTGCACAAAAGCGGTTGTTTTGGAAACGTAATTTTGGCTGGAAAATCTGTGTTTTCATAACAATGTATTTTCAGTATCAATCAGACAAAGTGTATGCAAAATCTTTTCTTTTCTTTTGTTCTTTCTGTAAGTAGCATACTGAAGTACTTAAAGAGAGTACCCAAAATATACATTATTTTGTAAATTATGCTCCTCCAGATGACTAACAAAACAGAAGATAACCCGAAGAAATTTACAGTATCAAGAAATACACAGTTAGCAGTAAAACTAGTCAGCTATTTGAAGTCAGAGAAAAGCACAAAAAAAGGAGTTTATCCCATCAGTGTATTCCCCGCTGAAGAGTAATTTGAAATAGAGGGGTAGAGAATCATAGAATCACAGGATAGTAAGGGTTGGAAGGAACCTGAAAGATCATCTAGTCCCAGTCCCCCTGCCATGATCAGGGACACCTTCCACTAGACCAGGTTGCCCAAAAGCTTGTCCAACCTGGCCTTGAACATTTCCAAGGATGGGACATCACAGCTTCTCTGGACAGCCTGTGCCAGTGTCTCATTACCCTCACAGCAAAGAATTTCTTCCTTACATCTAATTACATCTACA
>NW_009921382.1:0-27396 GCF_000696875.1 Nestor notabilis | reverse complement strand
GTCTAGATTCAATCATCCTTGTCCTATCAAGGACATGCCCTTGGAAAAAGTCCCTCTCCAAATTTCTTGTAGGCTCAGCTCTAGGTGCTGGAAGGCTTCTCTAAGGTGTCCCCACAGCCTTCTTTTCTCCAGGGTGAACAAGCCCAACTCTCTCAGCCTGTCTGCACACGAGAGGTGCTCCAACCCTCTGATTGTCTTTGTGGCCCTTCTCTGGACTCACTCCAACAGTTCCATGTCATTCTTGTGTTGGGAGCCCCAGACCTGGATATGGTAATCCAGGTGGAGTCTCATAACAGCAGAGTAGATGGGCAGAATCACCTCCCTCGACTTGCTGGCCATGCTTCTTTTGGTGCAGCCCTGCATACCTTTGTCTTTCTGGGCTGTGAGTGCACTTTGCTGGCTCATATTGGGCTTCTTGTCAACCAACACCCCAAGTCCTCCTCAGGTCTGCTTTCTAACCATTCTCCACCCATACTATATTTGTGTCTGGGATTGTCCCCAACCCGGATGTAGGACCTTACACGTGGCCATTTGAACTTCATGATGTTGGCACTGGCCCACCTCTCAAGTGTGTCAAGGTCCCTCTCTGTGGCATCCCTTCCCTCCAGCATATCTACTGCACCACACAGCTTGGTGACATCAGCAAAATTCTGAGGGTGCACTCAATTCCACTGTCCATGTCTCCAACAAAGATGCTGAACAGTGGTCAACCAACACCCCAAGTCCTCCTCAGGTCTGCTTTCTAACCATTCTCCACCCATACTATATTTGTGTCTGGGATTGTCCCCAACCCGGATGTAGGACCTTACACGTGGCCATTTGAACTTCATGATGTTGGCACTGGCCCACCTCTCAAGTGTGTCAAGGTCCCTCTCTGTGGCATCCCTTCCCTACAGCATATCTACTGCACCACACAGCTTGGTGACATCAGCAAAATTCTGAGGTTGCACTCAATTCCACTGTCCATGTCTCCAACAAAGATGCTGAACAGTGCTGGTCCCAGCACCAACCCCTGAAGAACACCACTCATCAATGGTCACCACTTGGACATCAAGCTATTCACCACAACTCTTCACGTGCAGCCATCCAGACAATTACTTATCCACTGAGTAGTCCAACCATCACATTGATGTCTCTCCAATTTAGAGAAAAGGATGTCATGTGGGACAGTGCCCAATGCCTTGCACAAGTCCAAGTAGATGACACCAGTCACTCTTCCTTTATCCACCAACACTGTGGCCCCATAGTAGAAGACCACCAAATTATCATTCACAATTTGCCCTTAGTGATGCCATTTGGCTGCACCAATCACCCCCTTATTGTCCATGTGCCTTAGCATAGTTTCCAGGATAATCTGTTCCATGATCTTGCTGGGCACTGAGGTCAGACTGACCATCCTGTAGTTCCCTGGCTCTCCTTTTTTGCCCTTTCTAAAAAAGGTGGTTATAGTTCCCCTTTTCTGTCAGCAGGAGCTTCACCAGACTGACGCAACTTCTCAAATATGATAGATAATGGTTTGGCAACTACATCCACGAGTTCCCTCAGGACTCATCTGATCCCATGGACTTGTGCACCACCAAGTTCCTTCGATGATCTCAAACCTGATCATCTCCTGCAGCAGGCAGTTCTTCATTCTCCAAGTCCCTGCCTTTGCCTTCTGTGAGTTGGGCAGTGTGGCTGGAGCTTTCGCCAGTGAAGACCAAGGGAAAAAAGTCATTGAGTACTTTGGTACTCTTCATATCATGGATGACCAGGTCTCCCATTTCCTTCTGGAAGGGACCCATATTTCCCTCATCTCCCTTTTATCTCCAGTGTGCTGTAAAAGTTTTTCTCTTTGCCTTCCACCATTTCATGGTCACTGCTGCCCTCCAGCTTCACATTCCCCAGCATCCTATCCCTGTTGGTGAGGACAAGGTCCAGCATATCCCCCCTCCTCACTGGTTCCTTTAGCACTTGGTGAAGAAAGTTATCATAAATGCATTCCAGAAATCTCCTGGATTGTTTGCGTCCTGCAGTGTTGTCCCACCAACAGACATCAGGGTGGTTGAGGTCCTCCATGAGAACCAGGGCTTGTGAATGTGAGGCTGCAATTATCTGTCTATAGTGGGCCTCATCCTCTTGGTCTTCCTGGTTGAGTGGCCTGTAGCAGATCCCCACTGTAATGTCCCCAGTCCCTGCTCTTCCTTTAATCCTCACACATAAGCTCTTGTTTGGCTCCTCATCCATTCCCAGGTGGAGGTCTGTGCACTCCAGCTGGTCATTGACATAGAGGGTGACACCCCCTCCTTGTCTCTCCAGACTGTCTTTCCTGAACAGCCTGTATCCTTCCATCCCAACACTACAGTCCTAGGAAGCATGTGCACACCTCTTACTCTTCTTGCCTGTTACCCATGATATGTGCATTGGCACAGAGGCACTTCAGTTGGTCCACTGATGATGCTGAGTTATTGGCTGGAGTGGTTGGAAGTCCTTTGTGTTGCTCATCAGGTGCTCCATTGCTGACCTGTGAGCCCTCTGCAGGTTCTGGACATCTACTGGCACCAGCATCAGACTAGTAGGAGTGGAATGGATTGAGGTTCCCCTCCACTCTACCTTTATTTTAAAGTCTTTTTCACCAGCTTGGCAAGCCTGTGACTGGAGACACTCTTCTTTTTCTCTCAGACAGACCCCATCAGCCCCCAGACAACGAGGTTTCTCAAAGAGAGTCCCATGGTCTACATAGCCAAACCCCAGGCTGTGGCACGAGTCCCATATCCATTAGTTGATTTGCCAGATTCAACTGGCCCTTTCATAGCCCTTCTATTTAACCAGGAGGACTGGTAAAAAGACTACTACCAGCTCGGCTGTGGGGTGAAGCTTCACTGCCTTGAAAGCAGGTGTCAAACTCCTTTTCAGCCTCCCTGATGCTTTGCAGGCTCTTCACTGCCTCCTGCAGCTCAGCCAGCTGCTGCAGGAGGTCCTCCACCAGGGCTCACCATCTGTGGACAGGTCTGCTGCCTGTCCCTGCCCCAGGAGAAAGCTCTGGGTACCTCCTGCATCCTGAGGTCTGCACTGCAGCCTCTCCCTGCAGCCACACCATCAACAGTGAAGGCATCAGCCACCACTGGTGTAGACAGTGCAGATCCCTCCCCTGCAGCTGGAGCCTTTGCTCTCTGACAAGTGCCCACCATTCTACACTGAGGGCCAGTGGAATGTCTTTTCAAAGAGGTGCCCTCCCTGCTCACCCTTCCACACAAACTGCAGCACCACTCTGTCACTGATTCACTGTGCCCTGTTTGCCTGCTCCGTTCACAGTGCTCCTGGTCACTTGCAATCATAGGGGGAGTGTGTTATAAATTTAGAAGTTGTTTTTTAAAAACAACATTCTATCTAAAATACACATTTTCCTGAACATGCATAGGTAGACATGATTTTTCCATTGCTTGCATATTTTCTGGAATATGGAAGGAAATACTAGATTAGATGAGATTTACACTTTGTCTGGATTAAGAGTCAATATTCTTCCACTGAAAAAAATTATACAGATCCTTGAGGTATTACATGTGTTTTTGGTTTCAGTGCAGTTCCTACCTGTATGATTTTTAATTATGTATACTCATATCATATTGGTGGAATCACACTAGTGTCTTCTTATTCTAAAAACTTGCAATTATAGACAGTCTCATTAATAAGAAAATTACCCACGATTTGCCCTATGAATTCGTCTACTATATGTCACAGTAAACTTTTTAAATT
Organism: Nestor notabilis; assembly: GCF_000696875.1. NCBI lineage: Eukaryota > Metazoa > Chordata > Aves > Psittaciformes > Psittacidae > Nestor > Nestor notabilis. The sequence goes on along the minus strand of NW_009921382.1, from coordinate 23,661 downwards.
ATTTGTTCTAATAATATGCCACACATCAAACTTTCTTTACATGCACTCTGAAAATACACTTGGTCCTAAAAAAGCCTAACAGTGGTACATTTAAGAAGCATTAGTGCTTTTTATAGTCTCCAAATTACACAGTTTAGAAGTGGAATGAAGAGGGAAAACTGGCAAGAGTACTGAAAGAGTAATTTTGCTTGTTGATTATTTAATTAATGAGAACATGTAAAACGAGGAACACAGAGAACTGAATGTGCAGATAAGTGTGTTGTTTGAGATATAACTGAAATTTACTGTACAGAAGCTTTTTTCAGTAAAGCCTGTGACTATGGAGTGGTCCATTTTCCTGAGCTCACCTAATAATCTCCAAAGTTTCTTGCTTTCTGTATATTGATTTTGCAATGGAATTGTCATTTTCATTGATGAATTCATGAGACATGAATTAAAGATGTTCTCCCTGCTTACGTAAGGTGACTGCTGATAAAGAGCCAATATCCTCTACAAAGAGTCAAGAGCTGTGCCAGTAAATAAAGAATGACATTAAAGAAAGAGAACAGAGAAAGTAGGCTTTCTACCTAAAGCATCTTGAAGCAGTATTCAAAAAGGAGGAGAAAGAAAAGAATAGTTCTTCCTTTATTTTCATTCGGTTTTGTCTTTCATTGCATCCTGGTCATTTTAAGTGTATATTCCTATGTCTCCTTGGCAATGAAACTAGATTCCTGACAGAAATCTAGGAGTATAATGTAAACCACTGACATAGTCCTATACAGACAACACCGTCTATCTTCTGAATTTGCATATCTTCAGTTATGGACCAGTCAGAGCAATGCAGAGATGCAGAGGATTGGAAAGTGTTTGGTTTATAGAGACTAATGCAGAGCTTTGAGTTTAAAATAGTTAGCTGGTTTGTTAAGTAACCCATTCTGAACTATCCCTGCTGAAAACATTAACACAGAAATTAATTACCTATGGAAAGTTCTACTGCATTTTGTTTAATGCCCACACCAGCAGCTAGGAACTGGTAAACTGTGACAATTTGAAGCGTTGTGTTTTGCTGCTGTCTATGTTGTACAAGGCCCAGTGGATGGTAAGTCAAAATGGAGACAGTTCAATTGAAGTTAAGGGGTTATTAAAAAGTACAATAAATTAAATAGTATCAACTAAATGGTTCTGTGTTTCATGACAATATTTCTTGTAGAATTTCCCACATTATAACCCTGACATATAATACGAGGTTTCTGGGGTTTTCCAAACTTTCCCTGTTAAGTACTGGAGATGATATTGACTGGATACTTGCCTTCATGGTACCAGAGGTCACGTCTTTTATTTTTTACAGCTGTTTATATTTAGCGAACCGTAACTGTGTTTGTATATGATTTAGTTAATTCCCAAGACTGTATACTTCATTGCACATTCATGGATTACTTTCTGAACATTTAATTCAGAATATTAAAACAACTTTCAGAGCAGAGATCAAGATCCACAGCACTCCCTCATTAGTCCTTGTAGAAGCTGTCTTTATTGGAGAGATATAGTTGCATATGACCTCTCCTTCAGTGTTTTGTGCCAGGTTCATTTAGTAAGTCATGCTCAATAGCAGAGCTAAAAAAGTCTGCTTGTAGTCTAGATTTTTTATGGACCTTACTGAGATATGAATAAAACCCTACTTAGGTAAAAAAAAAAAACAACTCATGCATTTTAATTTTCAAGCAATACTGTATTTATATACACTGTATTTATATTTCACTGAATGTGGTAATCTCTTTTCTTCCATAAGCAGTAGCTGAAATGAACCTGACCCTTTTTCTTGTATTGCATGGAATGAGCTCTACATATACTGGATGTAGTTCAATTCAAACACATTTATAGGATTTAAAAAAGAAATTGGCTTGAAGATTCAAACATCTGTGAATTATGAGAAAGCATTAACAGATTTTCTAATCATACTGGAAGCCAGTACCTAAAAGCATGCTTTAAGGTTCAAAATGAGCCTCAGTCTGCTGACTAATTTTAAGGATTAGGTAAAATTTGGCATACAGAAGCATTCTATAAAATGCTCTGAAGGATCAAGATTAAGATTTGTGCTGTTTTATGTTAGATACTACAATGAGTTCAAATCTCTAATTTAGTAATTTTCAGCCTTTTTGTTACAATCTAAGATAATAGATATGAACTGTTAGGGCTCTTCAGAAATACCTGGCTGATCTGAGATTTGCATTTTAAGGTGAGACCAGATGAATGCTAGAAATACCTGCTCTTTTCTACTAACACTGCAGATATCAGATGTTTATCATACTTAAAATCTCCTTCATCTGGTATTTAAGTTGCCTGTCAGCTTTTATGGTTACAAGTTCTCACAGTTTCCTACTTTTTTCACTAACAAGAACAAGTATTAACTGTTAGCTTGCAAATTTTGAATAAGCAAATAGGAAAATTATTGAAATAAGCTTTGAATATTGAGAACAAGTTTCCCAGTTAGGCTTTGGACCCTCTGGCCCTGCCAGTTTTTAGAACTCAGGCGCACAAAGCCTTCAGCAGCTTGATCTGAGCTTTGAAATTAACCCTGGTTTGAGCAGGAGGTTGGATTAGGTGACCTTCAAAGATCCTTCTAACCAAAGTCTTTCTGTGATTCTAAGAATAATAATGTCAGATCTACTAAAAAGATCCCATGGGTCTTTGATTAATAAAGAGCAAAAAGGCTGAAACAGAAGATATGACTTCTGCTGCAAAACTATTCTTCATAAAGGAGAATATTTATGTAGCTTTTCTTCAGTCTCCTTAATGTCTGAAACATTCTACTGCCAGTGAAACAAGGAACTGATGAAATTATGATTTTAAATATAGAATGTGGCATAGAATGAGATTAAATATATGCTAATTAAGTCTGTCATGTTTAAAAGCTTTCTACAGTGTGTTGAATGTAATTTGAAAAGGAATCTTCTGGTCTTTGTTCTTTTCTGTGAGCCTTCATGAAAAGATGGTAGGGTTTTCATATAGGTTTTTATTCTTTTAGGTGGGGCAGAAGAGGAAGAATTTGGTTGCAGATTGTAGGATTGGTGACATTTCTATATTTGATGATGTAGTATTAAAAATTCTAGATATTATGTATTAAAAAGTATTTGCTTTTTAATTTTTGAAAACAATTGCCAATGAATATTGATGTTCTGTTACATGATGTTCTGCAAATGTAAGATGTCAATCATAATAAATAATTCTGTTTATTTTAAAAGAGATTACAATTATTTAAAAACATCAAATAAGTAATTTTCAGTTGCATTTCCAAAATTTTAACATCTTGCTTCTGACTTCTTTTTTTTTTTCACTGAATGTTACGATTTTTTTAATGAATGCTTTTATTTAATATTTTAACCTAGTTTAAGAGAGTGGCAAATTATATTGTGATGCTGAGAAAGCTCATCCTACTGAAATATTCTAATCTCTCTAGAGAATAGATATTCCTATCACTTCAATCATTACTTGTTATGAAATATTAAAAAATTAAAAACTAGGACTTGATTCAGTCTATCTAAATATAGGTATATAGTATCATCCAGGGAATGATAGGCTGAAAGAAGCTGGGAAATGTGGAGTTTCATTTGGTAAATTTGCCATTAGTAATCCCATGCTGGAGGGCTTCAGTGGAACAGAAGGCAACAGAAATGATGGAAAGACTATTTGATTACTGATTGCAGATGAGCTTGACTGAAACAAATTAATTTTTGTTTGCAGTTGTACAATTCTTTTTTCATCCCATCTCTGAAAGAGAATAGGGAAGCAGGAGTGGGGGTGATGTGGAAGAAGATCCAGATACATAAATATTCCACCTTTGATGATCAAAATCTATGTCTGAATCCAAGCACTAGGATTTGGACCCTTTTTATGGGCGACATATTGCAGATAAATTCAACACAAAAGAATTTCTAAGCAGACAAGCACATTCAATAAGGTTCTGCAGCTTGGGGTCCTAATGAGCATACACTGGTGATTACCAAATAAACAGTTAGGAATTCTTGCCATATGGAAAGTTATCTTCAGCATTTACAATGACTTCACCCAGCTGTCACTGCAAAGTGGCCAGCAGTAGAATTACTCTTTTCAAGCTGTCAGTAAACTTCAAAGGCAAGATACCATCAATATGGATTATTGTTTTTCAATATTACACCTCATACAGATAAGAATCTGTTGCAAACAGTCTCATTTAAAGTCTTATAAACTCTTAGAAGTCTCATATATATATGTATGTACACATCTATAGTTAACCGTTAGTTTCAAAAGACAATAGAACAGAGAAATACAGAAGACACAATACTGATTGTACGTTACATAAAATTTCTCTGCACATACATCAGAATTATTTGGCTAATCTTTGAGTAGCAATACATTATGTCCTTATGTATCACCTACAAAAAAACCCTCAGGAAATCTAAAAACTAAAGGGTCTATAGAACTGCTGAACAAATTGGGAGCTGATTTTTTTTTTCCCATGCTCTATCAGTATTCCAAAATGTAAGAGATAGGGGTACACTGAAATCATACCTTCCAATAGTTGTTGGAAACTCATTGCTGCTTCTGTGAAGTTATGCAGGTGAATGACTGGGCCTGGCCTGAGTTTGGCTACCTGTAAAGCCATGAGTGTCTCGACAGAACATGCAAAATTGTTGGGCATGACAAACATTAGAGTAGATGATAACAAAAGTATAGATAGACCTCTGAGGAATGGGTGGATTTTACAGATGGTTAAGGGAAACTACGTGAAAGAGAGCCAAACTTCAGATATTTGAAGAAGAGGATTAAGGATCTTTTGGAAAACAGTGTCTTGCAGAGCCAGCAGTGCCTAGGTAACCATATCAGTAATACAACACATGGCTAGAGATGATCTAGGTGAGGGTACAAGAAGAGCCAAATTCGGGAACAGAGCTAACAAAACTGGTGCCATTGGAGAAAGAAGAAAGCAAGTGGGTGTTTATCTAAGACACAAGAGTGGAGAAAGAGCAGAGGACAATAGGGTAAGAATGAGCCTGGGAAAATGAAGGAGATGGAAGAGACTGGCTGGTCATGTGCAAAATGCTGTCTGCATGTTTTTCTGACAGCCTTACACCTGCACAAGTCACTGCAAACTGTCCTGTCTTAATAACACACTCTATTCCTAATTCTTTTTCTATTTGAGTTGGATTTCTGTTCTGCATGTACAGGTGCGCAGGCATGGCCTGATTGTGAACTTCAACATGAGCTTCCCAGTGAGTGGGATGGGAAATTTGGGTGCCTACAGCCACAGACACCAGGGTCTAGGTACCAGTTGCTGGACAGACCAAGTACCTGTGGATAGCTAGCAAAAAAATCCATGTGTGTCTGTGCATCTGCGTATGTAGCCATAGCAAACTCTTTGATCACAGGCAGGGGAAGAACTGTCTTGTGCAAGATGGTATTTGGGCTACCATTTACAGGTTATAACTTCTGCTGGTTCTTTAACTACAGATACATAGACAAATACAAGTTTTAAGACTGTTAGAGTGAAGCTCATGAAATGATGTATTGAAAGTTCCTTGCACTACTGTCTTCTTCACTAGGCAGCTGCTATGTTTCAAAACTACATTACTTCCTTCCTTCCTTCCTTGGAAAAACCTGGAACCAGGTTTTTCTTTGTGGTCTTTAGAGTTAAGTAATCTTAACCTTCTTCTTCTTCCTCTTTTAATAGAACAATTTATTTAACTGTGAATAGAAATTGAATATGGGAATGAACAATGAATCAGCATGATACATGATGGCTATCTTTCATTGTTTGTAGGTTTATGGTTTCACTACTAAAGGATTTTCATGATGATATTACTGCACCCTGCACTGCACAGAGCTGCTGCCTTGTTCCTGTACCATATCACACACCACATGAGTAGATTCAAACCTATTATTGTTCTGATACCACAAAGGAAGAAAATAAAATTATATTAAGTTAGATTACTTCTAAAAAGGAGTTTTGGGAATCTTTTATGTTAATGTATTTCAATAGAGAAGGAATATTTTTAAGAATTTTCCTTGCAGGAAGAATCTTTGAAAATTTGACTGCATTCATTAGTACACAAGAGAGAGAGGGTTTGCTCATCCCTGCAGAATAAACTGCAGTTCTATTTCCATGGTTAACTGTATCATCATAGGAAGATAATCCCGATTCTTAGTATTCCGAGTCATACAGAGTCCATCCCCATTTCAGAGCTAGTTTAGAGCTAGCCTCCTCAGGAGCAGGTTGGCATATGCAAGGTTCATAACACTTGGGCAGAAGTTGCCTCTGGGTCCCTTAGGATACTCCTGTGACTCCTATAATGATCTGCTCATTGTAAAATGAATTAGCTATTTAAAGGTTAAGATTTTGTTAATGTTTAATACACATAAAATGTCATTTTAAGGCAATCTTGCTCTCAGCTTATATTTATATATATGCACATACACATATACAGGGTTTCTTTTTAAATGTATGAAAGAACTGTACAGAAAGCATAAAATATTTTTAAAGAAAAGGCTTACCAATATTTTTTTTAATAAATCCCAGTCCATCTCATTCCTTTGTCAAAATATGAATTTGGTTGTAGTAATAAAAACTAGTCTGTCTCAATTTTGTGAAAAGCACATATTCAGACCCACCAGCTACAGCTGCCTTTCACATTTTAAAGTTAACACACTGAGTCTTTTCCTCACAGTTTAGTTTCACTGTTCCTCTTATGTCACAGAGGTCCAAAGTTTAATGTCCTTTCTTAAGGCCATCTAATGCTTACTTTGTTCATAGAGAAAATTTAATTATGTAAAATGACAACTGCCCACATAGGAAGGCCAAAAGAAATATACTACAAGCTTGAAAAATATTTTTAACGTTAGTTTAGAAATAATTTTAAAAGTACTTAAAGACTAATTCCATGAAGTAAAAGATCAAGTTGTATTTCTACTTTATTTTACATACTTACATTTTTCTTGGCAGAATATACACCTGTAACTCCTCTGAAGTGACTCTTGCTACAGAATGCAGTATGTTCCAAGACAAAGCGTCTAGACAAAATCAAATTTATTTTCTTTTTAACAAGAATATATATATGCAAAAATACATACATTTACATCTAGGTAGACCTAAAAGCTAATACCACATTAAAATAAATTTTTAAATGCTTTACAAAACAGTCACAGTCAACAGATGAAAGTACTCAACAAGATCTTAGAGCCTGAAGTCTAGGAAAGTTCTCAATATACTTGTATAAAACGTCAGATAATATTTTCTTATGTGGAGCAGCTTGGAATGATCAGCAAAACTCAGTTTGAAGAAGCTATGGCATTTTAGCTAAGTAATACTATATTGCTATTGCTAGTAATAGGCTAGTAACAAAAATTTCAGGGTTTCAGGAATGACGCTTGTCCGGCTTGGTTTGCCTGAACTTACCTTAATGTTCCTGGATTTTTGATTTCATTTGGTTTACCTGCAACTGCATATTTTTGTAAATGACAGGGTAGCTATGGCTACCAGTTGTTTTATTTTTCCTTATATTTATATGGAACAACTGCAGCTTTTATACAGATAGTAACAAGTAGTTCTGTGCAAATGAGATGTTTATAACTATTACAATGATAGAGTGTAGAGGGCAACAGGCCAAGCTTGATAGCAGAGACTTTGAGAAGTAGGGAAAAAGGACTCAGTGCATCACATGGTAATAGGGAGAGACACAAGCTGACACTGGAGATGGCTGGTTAAAGAAATGAATGTCTAGAAGCTGGATGAAACAAGTTTGAAAGTAACAAAGACAACAAAGAATAAGTGTCTAGCATAAAATGCACCGTATATAGTACATTTGTGTGTACAGTGAAGTTGAAGATCAATAAAGAGAGAGTATGATGTGGAACTTCGTTAGAAAACAGACCCCAGAAAATCAAAAAAAAAAGAGAAAAGAGGGGAGGAAGAAAAAAGTAAGTGGAAGAAGAAACAGGAAGATTCCCTTTAACTTGAACAAGTTTAAATTGAATTCTAAAATGAAGTTTCATTCTAAACATAATCACATAATGCCACTTTAAATTTAGTGGGCTACCCTGGCAGACCAGCAACTGCCCTCTCCAGAATAGCAGAGGCTGCCTGTAGGTCCTCTGCTGTATCTGTCAGCCCACGCGCAAGTCTCCATACTTACAACAGCAAAAGACACCAATGTTTAAGTGGCTACATCATATGTAAATATCTGCTTCCAAGGTGTCATACAGATACAAGAAAGTATAGCTTTTCCAAAGTTACTTATACTTTATTATATTTTTAATTACATACTATAACAACATTTGGATGAAAACCAGTATGGATGTGAGTCACAGAATAATCACACAATTATTTAAAGTGGTACTCCTTTCTATTAAAATAATTGAATCTGTTGATCAAACTCTTAGCACAGGATAAACTTATTGGTTATAACTCCTAATACTTAGCAACTTATGTTCTTCTACTTCAGGTCAGTCAATTCAATTAAAAAGCTCCCACTACGTATGATTAAAAGTCTTCTAGACATTGTCTATACTTACTGTCTGGAGCTGACATTATGTCTACATTGTCAAATATCCCACAGATATTATTCTGTTTTCCTGGTGCATTTATTGATGTATTATGGATTTTAACTGTTAAGTATTTTAAAGCATATGTACTCACTTAAAATAGGTCTCTTGTGTTCTCTTCTGGGGGGAACGTCTCCATAGACAGAATCTGTGCAGAGAATTGAGCAAAAATCCATCCATGATCTATACAGTGCTGCATGAAAGTGGGGTGTCCAGCATCTGAAGGGATGTAAAATTTACTATCTTTATTCTTCTTTTTGTTCTATCTTATTTAAACAGCTATTCTATTATTCTGTTTGTTGTCAAGTCTTTTCTTACTGAGATCCAAAAAGAACCCCACACCATCTCTCTCTCCTCACCCTGGTGAAGAACATCCTGTTTATTAGGTCTTGAGATATTTGTGTTTATTGTGGAAGATATTGGAAAAGTGACCTTATCACATAGCAAGGCATCTCTGCTTAATTTTTAAATTTTCTGTCTTGTGTGTGCATGTATAAGAGAGAGCTGGATGACATCCATAACAATGTCACTGAATGCCTTCTTAAGAATAAAAAGTAAGACAGCATTGTAATAAACAACATTTTACATTCTTTCAGATCAGAAACCAGCCAGTTTTGAACTTTAATAGGATACTTTTCTGGTAGAGTACAAGAAAAGATAACTGCATATGCATCAAGTGAGTGGATTATTACTCTTCAGAAGTTAAAGTTCATCTCTGCAATTAAATCAAATCTGGGAAAAACAGCAGCTTTGCAGAAAGGTCATGCATGAGTGCTGAGAGGCTGCAATCCAAAACATCTAAAATAAACAACAAAGGAACTGCCTAAGAGCTTGTAAATCTAGTCCTTCCTGCGTATCTGCTGACAAAGCCAAAGTGTTATGGCAAGGTATTTTCTTTAATAAACTTTAAAATGAAAGTAAATTACATTGGAAGATTGGCAGAAATCTTGTTTCTCAGTGACAAAAGTTCTACTGTTTTCTTCTTTTTTTTTTTTTTTTTTTAAAACTGTTGCCAAGTATTAATGAAGCTAGAAATGGATCCTAATGTATTCAGGAAAACAAAGAACATGTTTTACAGAAGACAGCACCTTAAATCAGAAAAGATGAAATGTAAGACTACAGTTTAAATAAATGTGCCAGGTAAAAATGAGGACATAAATAGGGTGTTTAAAAACCTGCCATATTAAAGCAACATACTATATAATATTTTTTCCACAATACAATATCCAAAATCAAAAGATTTTTTTAATTGAATTAATTTTCATTGCACAATAATAATTTTCATTACTTATTGAAGGACTTGCACGAGGCTTTCAGGGGAAAACAAAGGAACAGATTTCTTCACTTTGGAAAATAAAAAATCCTTCAAAAGTTTTATGTGGTCCAGAAAATCAGTAGCAACTTGTACAAGAATTAATAGGAAATGATTCTGGAGAAACTAGTGTACAAAACTGCTAAAGAACATATAGTCAAATTTTCATCCAGTGTTTTGCAGGAGATAAGCCATTATGTGGGAGAATAGCTAGAATATAAATAATATAAATGTAATTTTGTGTTTTAAGGATATAGTGTGTGGTTATGTTAAATTAAGATAATAATAATAGTAAAAAAACCCTAGGAATTTAGTATCCTGTAAATAGAGAATCTGAAACTACATGTTTAATTTTAGAACAAATCTGCACAGATATATAGTTTAAAGCAAAACAGCAGAACCTGAGATAAATATTGCTGTGTGTTTCCCTGGCCCCCTTTATATCACCTGAATCATTTCTGAAAAATTGAGTTTGTTGCTCATGTGGAGTCATATGAATGTTCACCGTTGTGACCAAGAGAGAAAAGGCATTCTGTGATTTAAGTGAGTTTACCAGATGTGCTGGATTGCATTAGTGGACTGACAGCATTTCATAACCTGTTAGCTGACTCAGCATGTCAGGTTTCAGAGCATTTTTTTCTGTTACAGTTGATTTTGTCCTTAAATCATTTGTCCCAACAAAACATGATCAAATAAACTATCAATATTTTGTAGAGATTTATTTTGCCTTTAAAGTGCAATGCTTAGTGATAAACTTGTTCTTTTCATACTTCCTGCAGTTTGTACTTAAAAATATACCAAGGTTATATTTACTGTCAGATTTTGTTAGTGTTGACTAATGTTACTCAGTCTTCCTTCAGCTGATCAGTTATACGGTTGAAGAGAAGATGGGTGACCAGTCTATCTATGATCAGAATCTGCTTTAAAATAATTTCAGGAAAAAATATTTCACGATGATAAACATAAGAGGACAAATAAAGGGAGAAATATGTACCGTTTTCTTTTTTTCTCCCCACAATGTAATTGTGAAAGGGTCTCATTAAGCATAAATGGAGACTATGAATGTGTTGTGCAACTGATTCTATTTTCACTCCTCTCTTTTTTTTTTTTTTATTTTTTCTTAATTTCTTATTGGGAACTGTCCTAAGATGGAGCCTTAATCAGTTATTATTTTCCTGTTACTGAAACATCTGAATGACTAGTATTAATCATACCAAATAAACAAATTTGTTGCAGCCCTTGGGGAAATGAATACAGAAGTAACTCTCTCATTTCTTTTCCACATTTGTTTGATTTGGTATTTTTAATATTTCTATTGTCTAATTAAAAAAATACATGGATAGGTTCAAGGGAGATAGATAAACCAATCAAATTTTCAATAGAAAATCAATAAAACTAAGAAAAGAATCCCTGTTGAATGAATATGAAAAATCTCTAATTGTATACCTTTTAAATGTAATTTTTAAATTTTATCATAATTAAAAAAGTGTATTTTTACAACTTCTGAAGTTTTCCATCATGCAAAATTTTCATTTAAAACGTAACTTTAAAGTAACAACTATTGGTCTCATGTGCCTTGAAATTAGAAAGAAATTATTTTTAGATTATTCGTAACGGTAATGATCCATCCTTTACCTGATAGAGTGTAGGATATGCTAAGTAGAGATTCGTACTGTGGAGAAAAATTAAGAATTTGAAAATGTATTTACATGTGTATAACCTACTCTGTAAGCTATGATGAGTTACAGTATGTTTTATAGGAATTGTCATTATGTGCAATATGACATGTTATTGCAAACTCTTTTTGGAGTAAGTGCATCTAAGACATAAAAAGTATTAATGCATTAATAGCCTGGAAATATTCCACTGCCTATTTTTTTGAACACTGTATTTAAATTCCTTTCCTAACTTATTACAAATTAAAATGTGCAGATTCTTTTATGAATTCCTTCTGAAAAAAACACCTTAATACCATTCATTTGGAGGTTCTGTGCTCTGTCTGTGTTACTTCCAATTTACCTATATTGAATATACCTATATTTATCTTACAATGTCTCTGTGTAGCAGCAAATCAAGTAAAAGTACATATTTTTTTGCCTCCAAGATCCATTCTTTTTATGTCATCAATAGAATCATAGAATCATAGAATGGTTAGGGTTGGAAAGGACCTTAAGATCATCTTGTTCCAACCCTTCTGCTATGGGCAGGGACATCTCGCACTAAACCATGCTGCTGAAGGCTCTGTCCAACCTGGCCTTGCACACCGCCAGGGTTGGAGCATTCACAACTTCCTTAGAAAACCCATTCCAGTGCCTCACCACCCTCACCGTAAAGAACTTCTTCCTTGTATCTAATCTAAACTTCCCCTGTTTAAGTTTAAACCCATTACCCCTTGTCCTATCACTACAGTCCCTAACAAAGAGTCCCTCCCCAGCACCCTTATAGGCCCCCTTCAGATCCTGGAAGGATGCTATGAGGTCTCCACGCAGCCTTCTCCAGGCTGAACAGCCCCAGCTTTCTCAGCCGTGATTCAGAACGAAAAAGCCCTAAAATAATCCTCAGCAGGTATCTCTTTTTTACTTCACCACCTGAGAGAAATTGATAAATATGATTTTAAGACCCAATAAAAGCATTTTTTCTTTTAGAAAAGGCTGAAATCTTTTTATTATTATTTTAAAATCTGAAGAAATAGAAAAAAGAATGGAGAAATTCTGGATACTTGGAAAATTAGATTTAATGATATTATATTTTGAAGGTAAACTCAGTTTCATTATGAATGTTGCTCATTTTATGTATAACCTTTTAAAATGAACCATCTGTCAGTATTTAGTATTTTCTAGTGCATAAAAAAATCTAGAAGTTTTCAAAAATTTGTAATGTGTGCAAATATTCACTGAATTTTTAAACAGTAGTTTAATAAGGTCAGAACTTAGCCGTTCCAGATATAAGAATTCTCAGAACTTAAATTGTTCGTACAGACCTAATTTATTCTCTTACATGTCAAATGCATTTTAATACAGCTTTTTAGTTAAATTATTGGATATTTGTTTCAGCTTAACAGTACTTAATAGTGCGAGCAGATGAAGGAGTAAACATTGGCCGATGTAATTAGTCTTGATTGAATATTTCTGTGCAACCCAAGTCATCATTTCAGAATTATTCATAGAGGATGTAATCATCTAAATTTTCAGTTAATCAGAATTTTGACGAGTGAGAAAGATAATTTTAACTGTAGTGCATAGAGGATAGTTAGTAATGGTTAAATATCCTTTACCAGATGAAACTGCAGACTGGATTTCTTTAGTATTCCAGACCACCAACTAGGGGAGTTTTTCAGACTGGAAAAGGGCAAAATGAAGGTTCTGACACAAAATATTGACATAAGTTTACAGTTTAGTTTTTCTATGAATTCGGAAGGTATAATAATATGAACCTTCTCTTACATCTGGGTTGGAAGCTATGCTCTGTCAGGCAGGACACATGGTTTGCTAAGCTATTTGGAAAAGTAAATCATTGGGCAGGCAGCTGTAAGTGATAACCATTTTCTGTACTTTTTACGGTTCATTTCATAAACTCATATGCCTCAAACATACCTGTCCTGATCCATGTGAACATAAATGTCTCATTAGCTGCCGTAAACGACTTAATTTGGAGATTAAAATGTGTACTTTTACTAAACATATCGTACTTGAATACAAATATGGACTTCTTGGAATGATAAAAGTGGTTTTAAATGTCTTTTTACCCATGTACTGTTCATTACACATATTTTAGTCTATATTAACAAATTTCAGATAGTACATACATAACATAATTTTTGGTATATCCTATTATCAAAAATTTAATGAACATATAAAACTGAATATTAACTAATGCTTTAGTTATTGTTCATTTTGTTGTTATTAATTTTAATATTTTTCTATATGAGGAGGAAACAATCTCAGAAACTGTCCTGCAGAAATAAGTGAATTAGCAAAGTAATTACAGTCTTTAGAAGTCAAGATGCAAGGTGAATGGCATACCATTTATAACTGGTATACCATTCCATTTTAAAGAAAACATTTAACTCAGAAATAATAAAAAATAATTTTTACTTGTCTCTGAAATACCTACTTTTTATTGTTTTATTCACTGTGATCCAGGTTCTGTTTAGGCATATTACCCAAATAAACCTTTCTCTAAACTAGTAATAAAGCAGCACGGTAGTTAGATCACCTCCCAGAATAATAAAATTTAAAGGTATGATAACATCTACAATACAAACAATTTAACTGTTTAGTGATTATTAAGATATATACTGGTTTATTCTAAAAAACAACTATGTTGATATATCAAATGCTTATTAAATACAAAATTATATGAGGCAGAACTGTGAGACCAAGCATAAGTTCTGTTGAAATCCTAACATACTAAGTGATACTTTCTTTCCACGTTTAGCTAGTCTTTCCTGAAAGCAGAACACTAATTGCAAACACTGGATCTTTGCTAGAGTAAGAATGTCAGCATTTATTACAAATACAAAAGCTTTATGCTAGCACTAATGATTAAATAGAATCAAAACACATTTTGCAATACTGTGATATCTTTCAACATTAAGCAGAATATTAGTAATTCTAAACTAATTTTTAAATTCCTTTCAGAATACATTTTTGCAATGTTTATTCAATATTTTCTGTACAAAATTGCTTTCCAGAAGAGTTGTTCAGGACCTCTGCTAAAGGCAAGTTTCGCTCAAAGTAAAGTTTTAAAATATTTATACATATTGATCTTTCTGCAAAGCCATTTCAAAACTGATTTTTATCCAATACCAAAATCGCTATTTCTTATAAAAATTCCCTCATAAAAGATCAACTAAGGTGATGTTCATAAATAAAAAAAAGAATATGAAGAAAAACTAAAGACATATAGACAAATATGAGCAAATAATTATAGATACATAATTTATAACATGGAAGGCAAAAAGTTGATAAAAAAGAGGCTGCATTAATTTACTTTGTCAAATTACTCTTTCATCTAAAAATGTTATGGTCCTGTAAAGAAAACAAAAATCTAACATATCTTTACCTTCCTTACCAAGGCTTTGAACTTATGCTAACATAGTTTTAAATAAACTACCTGGGAAACATGGAATAGGCAAAGCTGCTAGCAGGTGGTTTCATAACTGGTTAGATGTTATCAGTGGTTTATTGCCAGAAAGGAAGACTATAACAGGAAAGGCTCTGCAGGGATCCATCTTGGGTCTAATATCCATGTATTTTCATTAATGTTTGGATTGATGGTATATTTAGCTAATTTGCAGAGGACACGAAGCTGAAAGAGATGAAAAAATTCCTCAGTAACAGGATTTAAAAAGAAAACAACAAAACACTTTCACTAGAAATATAAAAAAATAAATTTAACAGCAAGGAGAAGGTATTGTATTTATGGAGAAATAATTACTTACTCAAGCACAACTCTAAAAACAATTGATTTGACAGCAGTGTGGTTCTGGTGGTTTTGCCCAAAGCAGTGAAATTTGAGGGAGACAACCTTGGAACAAATAGAGAAGCTTGATGCAACATTCATCATGGTGTCTATATGATTACATTATGGAAAGGAACACTCAAGTTAAATATTAGGGAACATTTTCTAGGTAATTGTGCAACTGAATAAATCACTTAATGAGGTTGTGGAACATCTATCTTTAATCATACTTAATGATATGCAGTAGAAGTGTCTATCAGGAATAACAGAGTTGCAAGTCCTTGAACATGATCCTGCACTGGAACAGCAAGTATGACATTCATGAGTTTTCAGCCATATTTGTTCTATGGCTACTGCACACATTTTTATTGAAAAAGAATTCTGCTTATGCTGAATGGTTATATTTTTCATTTATAGATATTTTCCTGAAATATTTTTCTTACTTTCTTGTCCTTTTCAATATCCAGACAATTATATTTGCATTGTTAGAATAGAAAAGTGTTCAGGTGGTCTTGAATCCACAATGGCTTTAATCTTTGTACATGTTTTGTCATATAATAAGTTGCAGGAAGAAGACAAATCTTATCTGGAAGTGTATTCAACACAACAACATTATAACAACATCTTTTCCTGAAATTATCTGGACAGATTGACGATTATTGATCAGGACTGAGTCTTCAACAGAGATTTTATCATTGTTGAAGTGACATTGAAATAATTCTTGTTAAGGGCAAACAGTGCAAATTAGGATCTGCTTAGAGGAAAGAGAGGAAAAAGGATTGTTGGAAAGTATTTGTAAAGAGAGTTTACTAGCATAGGGAGTCGAAAGGCATTACGTGTGTAGGAAAGGCGAGGAAAACCTCCTGCATAATGCATTAAGACTTAGGGTATCTTGGTAAAGTTGTTCTAAACTCGCCTAAAGGTGCACAGTAATTTTCACTGTAATGTCTGTATTGTCCCTGTTTCATATTTGCTGCCTAACTGTTTGTTCAACACATGCAAGAGTTGAAGCCAGAGCAAGCAATGTAGTTCTATTAAGTGGTAATGAACATAATTTATCAGAAATGAGTGAAATCCTCGAATTAAGGTGCCATCTGAAAGATGTTAGCTAAGATTCATATTAAACAGTTAGTATTCAAGAATGACCATCATATTATGGGCCTCCTGACTACTACTGTCTGTGAGCCTTTGATTCTCGTTGAGTCCTAGTCACAAGCTACAGCAATGTGGTTTCCCCCACTTATTAAATCGTCTGTTTACTAGTATTCCTTAGCCTAAATGTCAGCATTAAGAAAGCTGTAAAGAAGTTAATATATAAATAAATTATAAACAGTATTGTAAAGCCAAAAAAATCATTGTAATACTCAAAGCCACTAACTGGCCAGGCCCAAAATACTGTGAAACACAGATTTAAACTTGAATTTAGCAACTTCACTACTACAAGAACTCTATGTTTACTTCATTTTGTAATACAGTGAATAAGGTTGGTTAGTTCTCATGTCCTTTCATCACTTTTGATGGAGAAAAGGGGACAATCATTTGCCATCTTTTTTTTTTTTTTCCTTTTCTTTGACTTTTTCTCTCTCACTTCTGTCCTTACAAAAAGAAAGTATTTCCATGTTCATCTGGGATTAACAGATTAAAAAGGAAGAAAGATAAGGAATGTGATAATAAAACTAGGTACTGGAAAATTTATTTCCTTTGAAAACTGCTCATTAGCGCTTTTTTAAAAGCATGTATTCATATTTTTTTGAGACTAAAATTACCTAGAATTATGTATTCTGATCCTATTTAAAGCTCTTCATATTTCTGTCCCTAATCCCCCTATTTGGAATATTTAGCAACATCACTAGTTGGAGAATATAGGGCAGCATTATCAAATATCACTTCAATAAGAATTGAGCCCAGAATGACATTTCTCTTAATAATTTGACGTAATACACATAGGTCGTTTATAACAGCCCTCTTCTTAGCAGAGAAAATATGTGTCAAACCAGCAGACATGATTATTTTTGGTATTATCTGAAGATAACTTGGTGCAAATGTCTTGTGAATGCAAAATCAGTTGGTCCAGGTAGAATAAGAATGCAGTAGTATTTCTGTGGATTATCAGGTCATATAAGCAAACATTCACTCTTTGGAGAATTTGATTGATAGTTTCTATTCTGGAGACTCTTCTTAAGATCATGTATTACTGCTTACAATTAGATATTGCAAAGGACATGGTTAATGAGGCTGAAACAATCTGAAGCACTCTGATGAGTTTTATTCATCAGGGTATATTAGTGCCTACAATGAATCCAGTAACTAAAATCAGACCTTCAGATCTTCAAATACTACTGAAGTTACTATATTTTATCTACCACTGGCTACTATTAAATAATGTTTGGCTAATGACAATTCAATTAACTAAACAAACTATCTTTCTTGCCATATTATTTTAAAAGAAATGAAAATGTTATATTTTACTTTTTATCAGTAAATAAACAACAACCATTCAGTCATGTGAATTGTTGGCAAAGATCCTGTGTTGTACAACTAGAAATAGCAAATGTTTTTCCTCTTTTCATTCAGATCATTACATAGTTAGATTACTGGTTAAATAGCGTTGGTTTTCCTTTCCCTAAGTGGCTTTGGAAAGCAGAGCCTGTAATTTACTAACAGCTGCAAGGAATTAGCTGAAAACAATCTACTGCAGACGTAGACAATTCATAATTATAAAACAAACAAAAACAACCCATTCACACAATCAAAAGCATCACCCCCCAAGTTTATTCAAACTGCGTATTCTAATTGTTTTGATGTTCTTCCTCTTGGTGACAAAAAATGTGAAGCATGTTGCCATAAAAAGCAACTTATAAGGGTTAATAATGTATATAACCCTACTATAACCTCTACTGGAGAGCGGGGGAGTGGGTAACTTAACACATGGTTCTTGCAATGGTATGTAAAAATCACGTTCTTCTTCAGTGCCAGCTCTGTAGCCAATTATTTCAGGTCATAGGTGTCTACATTAGTATTCTATTCTTGCTAATTCCTCAGGTTCCTTGCTTCTGGAGTGTTTCTGAGGTATAATCTCAGTGTGGTATACCCTTCATTTATCCATTACTTAGAAAATTGAAGCTCATAGAGCTAATCAAAATTATTTCCAACTAAACTATAAAACTCTGTGTTTTGACCAGAAAGAGAAGATTTTCAAAATATTTTTATCTGGTTCAAACATTCTCAGACCACACTACTAAATAAAATGTTATTTTTTAAAAGAAAATAAAAACCTGAAGATTTTATAGAAAAAAAAAGGGGTTTTGTATCTTAAGTTATTCTGTTTTCAGGGTTCTTCATTTTTGTTTGTGGGTTTGTTTGGGGTTTTTTTTGTTGTTGTTGTTTTGGTTTCAGTTTTTTGGTGTTGTTTTCTTTTTTAAGAGGAAGAAGAACTGAAAGGTTTTTATCATTAACTGTTAGTTAATGGTAAGTGAGAAGTTAATGCTGAGAACTGGTAAGAAATAGTTTTCACTATTTTTACAATTCTTTTTGCAAGTTTTAGAACTGAATTGAAGGTCGTGGGTTTGACTAAATATTACCGATACTCTGTTTAAGATGACTGGATCTAAAAATGAATATTTTTTTTTTTCCTTTTAACAATAAAACAAAAGTACAGTCTTAATGAAATAAATTCAGTTTTGACTAAGCATTAAATAATACCAGTGGAAAGATGAAAGACTACAGCCCAATATGAAGAAAGAATAATTAAAATATATTTTGATAAGTTTCTGATTTCAACATTCACATGAACTTCACCCTACAGTTCATATGGATTTCAGAAAAATCAGTTTGTATTTTATAAAAATGGTGAATTGAAGGAAGATAGAACAGCAAAGATGGGAAAAAGTAGAAGTCAAGGAGCTATGTCCCTAAAAGAACTCAAATTATTTTTATTTTCAGAAGTTAACAGATATAGAAAACTAGTCCCTTAGTGCACCAAGTCAGGTCTAAAAATTATATTTAGTATAATTATTCATTTCTTTTTCAGCAGTATTATCTAAGCTCTAGAGCACTTGTCTACACTTCTACGTGTATAAAACCCCAGAAATCCAATCTAAACAGTGTCTTGGATTTTCCATAGCATGGGTAAAGAAACACTGATTTTCCAGCCTTTGTACTAGGCAGAGCTGATCAAAGCACCAGTTGTCCAAACATACATCCGCAGTAGTTTCTTGGGATGCAAGAGGTACATATCATGTACCTACTGTGTACTTCTGCCATAGACATCATTTAAGGTGTGTGTATGTAGGTACATACATCTGACGCACATCTAAACTCCCATTATACTGAAAGAAGATCTAGTCAGTATATACACTAGACTCTAGAGAATTATGCAGGAGAGAAAATCTACTGTGAACACAGTTTACCATCATGAAGGGTGTCTGTTCAGCTGAAGCATCTAAAGCCATCTGAAATATGTGGCATGTGGCAAAATGGAGAAAACGAAGTACCCAGGAACATCTTAGAGGAATCTAGATTGCTAACTGTGAACAAGTAAATCAGGCCTAAGTTTCCCACCTATGTAGTCATTAAATATAAATGTTGGAGGTATCCTGACTGTTTTTTCTATAGCAATGTCTCAGACAGACACCCCAGTTTCCTCTCAGCTGTAATCAAACGAAATGGGCAAATTGTTTAAGTGTTATTTTACTTTGTTTCATTGTCACTTTCACATGCTGCTTTGGTTTACTTCATTCTTTGCTGTGATATGGAATTTTAATTTTACCACCATTAATACAAAAGAATAAAAGTCTCAAAAAAATGTACATGGCATAATAACCAGAGTGTAAATACTCTGTTTCTTACAAGTACCCATGAAGCAGAGTAGGGGAGGGGGGTTGGGTGCTGGGGGGAATAAAAAAAGAAAGTTATGCATATTCATGGGGACTGTATATTTTATATTCTAGTAAAATATTCTAGTCTAATTGCAGATCCTCAGAGCAGCATTTCACAAACTGTGTTGCATGCCTCCCTTTGTAAACTACCAAGTGAGTCTGAAAAATTCAAACATCTACTTTGTTTACTATAATGATCAGATTTTGGTATTAGGAACAGAAGTAATTAACCTACTCCTTCTCATGCCGCCACTGACCATCTGGTAGTTTTTATGCCTCATCCAGAGGAATATGACCCACAGTTTTTGGAAACAAAATCATAAACACATGTGTCTCTCTTTGGTTAGAGTGTATTTTGGGTTTATTGATGGCAGCTTGTTTATTGACTGTACCAATGAAATCTTATTTTCCAAGAGATGTTTACCACTGAGGTTGGTGTTACCTGATTGTATGAACTTCAGCTGCAGAAACCCATCTGACATATTGCTACTAAATTAAGCAGATTAAATAAGATGCTCATGTAAATGAACACAGTGAAAAATCTAGTGGATATTTTTTTTAATAATTTGTTGTTGGGTTTTTGTTTGGGGTTTGGGGTTTTTTGTTGTTGTTTTTTGTTTGTTTGTTTGTTTGTTCTTAATAAGTCTCTAAATGACAAATGCACATTTCAGCTCACCATTTTATAAGCCAAAATGTGAAGGTCAAGCTGTTGTAAATGCATGTTTTAACTGACACAATTCCTTTGGCTTTTACAGTTCAATGCATGTAAAATTATATTATGTGCTTAAAAGCCTAATTTTTATGTGCTTAACAGTTTGCAATAGTGGCTCAACCTTATGTTCATGGATGTGTAAACTGGCTGAGATAAGAAATCTCTCCATTATTGTTGCAGTTTTCCTTGTTTTGTACAAGAAGTCTACATCTAAGTCTAAAAAACATTGATCTTATTTTCATTATCTATATAACTTTAGTATATCTGAAGAATGAAAAACAATTTTATTAAAAATGTCCATCTACCACGGCCTGTTGCCTATTATTCAAAAACACTAGAAAGAAGTGATATGAAGTTTACTAAGATTGTCCAATTTTATTTTTCTTCATTTTATTCTGCCTTCTTCCGACCTTTTTTTTTTTCCTGCATTCCATTTTCTCATTTTCTTAGACTTTAAAAATTGCTTTTCTGCTCAAACCAAAGGTATGTCAAATTTTTCACTAGATATTTAGGGAAAATATGTAAATAATATACTATGGTCGTTATAACATTTCATCATGTATATTCTCTCAGCTTCTGGCTTAACATTCAGGAACTTTCTGACGCAGAAGGTACATCTGGAAAAGTGTGATAATTGCTAACAAAACTGTATTTGCTCAACATCTTTTTGAACCCACTTTTTTCCTCAATCAGACACTGTGATAATGAGATTGATATTGTGGTTAAGTACTTCAATTCTTCTAATAATTTGCTTTGGACTGTTACCCACTCAATTTCCATATTTTCCTCCTTTTCCATATTATAAGAAAAAGGGAGTAACCATTTTTTATTTGTTTTCTTCAAACCATTCATGACTTTACAGACCTTCATCTTATCTTTCATGGGTTGTTTCTTTTCAAGCTGAGAAATACACTTTCTTCAATGTCACTTCATATAGAAGTAATTCCATATTTCCATCCTTCTCAGTACTTTACCTAAATCTGCTAGTGTTCTCTGAAATGTCTACTTAACATGTTATTCAGCATGAAGTATACCATGCATTTATAGGACAATATTTTTTGTTTGCTTTTTTAGTTTTATTCTATACTTCACTCAATTTCTGACGTGATTGTTGCCTATTTAAAATTACTTCAAGTTTTGAGAATGGCAGTCACTAACTGAAAGGCTATCCTATCTTCAGTTAGGGTGCTTAATGTGTGCTTTACATAAAATTTATGAGCACTGAATAATCTCTGTAATTTTTTATCACCGAATACAGTGAGCTCCTCCTGCAACATTTGGCAGTCACCTTTCTTTCTTATTTTCTTGGCAAAATGTTTGTCATCTCTAAAATTTGTCATATCATTATTCACTCACTTATATAAATACAGCAAATGTCATAGGTCACTGCACAGATCCTTCTGGGGTCTCAAGGATAAGCCCATTCCAGTGTGGAATACACCCATTGTTTCCTGCACTCAATTTTGTTTTCTTTCTTTTCATGGCTTCATTTTTTTCATTAACCACATGTAATGATCTATGGAAGAATTTTCTATGTTTTCTCCTTACAGTTTAGTGTCTCTAGTCCCCTTTTTGGCTTATGTTTTTATTGTCTTCTATCCTATTTCTATTTTCACTTTAATTTCCATTTGATATTTTTCTCTATTTCCCTCTCTTGATGAGCTTCATTTAATTTTTCAGCCCAGTTTGTAACCTTACCAAATATTTCTTGCGTTTTGTTGTTGTTGTTTTTTGGGTGAGTTTTTTTTTTGTGTCTCCTTTGTGATGTTTCTTTAATCAAAAATCCCTTTTTCCATGTTTAAATTCATATATCTTATTTTCTTTGCTTTCTACATTATGTATTTTATTGTTTTGCTTCATATTCTTCCCCTAGAAAGTCCTTTTATTATATCCTTTTTGGAATCGATACATATGCAAATAATAGAATCATAAAATATCTCAAGTTGGAAAGGACCCATGAGGGTCACTGACTCCAATCCCTTCTCCTTGCAGGACTATCTAAAAGTAAGCCACAGGATTAAAAGCACCTTCCAGGTGCTCCTTGAACTCTGACAAGTTCTGACACTTCCCAGAGGAGCCTGTTCTAGGGATTGACCACCCTCTAGTGAAGAATCTTTTCTTAACATCCAGTCTGAACTTCCACTGACCCAACTTCATTCCAATTCCTCTGCTGGTCACCAGAGAGAGGAGATCAGCACCTCCTCCTCTGCTGCTCATCTTGAGGAAACAGTAGACTGTGGTGAGGTTTCCTCTCAGCCTTCTCTTCTCCAAGCTGATCAAGTCACATGACCTCAGATGTTCCTCTTAAGTTTTGCCCTTGAGATCTTTCATGATCTTGGACACACTAGTATTTGATGTCCTTCTTATATTGGGGTGTCCAAAACTGTACACAGTACTTGAGGTGGGGCTGCACCACTGCAGTGTAGAGACAATCACCTCCCTTAACTGACTAATTACACGGTGCTTGGTTTACCCAGGACAATATTTACGGGACTGATGCACAGCGGCAGAGCAGCTGACATCATCTACCTGGACTTGTGCAAGGCATTCAACACTGTCCCACATGACCTCCTTGTCTCTAAATTGGAGAGACACCAATTTGATGGATGGACCACTTGGTGGATAAAGAACTGGTTGGATGGCCGCACACAAAGAGTTGGAGTTGTGGTCAACGGTTCAATGTCCATGTGGAGACCAGTAACGAGTGCTGTCCCTCTGGGGTCGGTGTTGGGACCTGTGTTGTT
>NW_009921381.1:102333-115273 GCF_000696875.1 Nestor notabilis | reverse complement strand
TAATTTATATTATATATAAATTATGCCCATGGCCTCTGGCCTAAGATAGCTTGTGGCACTTATTTGCACTTCTCAGCTCTGCCCCACTTTTGTTTGCAGAAGCAGCAGCCACAGTTGAGCTTTGTGACCTAAAACAAACTAATGCCTCTGAAAATTTGTCACAGGTAAGCTAACATTTCCCAAAACTCGCCTTTCAAACATTTAACATAAGTATCAGAAATACAAATATTGAAACAACAAATTATGAATGTTTTGGGCTTGTTTTGGGGGTTTGGGGTTTTTTTTTGGTACTTATTGCACAAGTCGCTAAGTTCATAAATATCACCCTGATATGTTCTTGTATACTATTGCAGTATTTTCACTAACGTGATTGCTTAGATGTCTACTTTTGCAAAGTCACATCTAGATAGTTGTTAAATAGTGTTCACTCTTGTCCCCTTTACCTGTAAACCAACACAAAAGAAACAGAACTTTTATAATATTTTTAAAAGAAATTATTTGGCAAGGGAGAAAAAAGGACACAACAAGAAGTTATTTATATGTCTAAAACATGGGCCATTGGTCATGTGATTGTGCAAGTATACTAGTTTGAGAAGGTATTTATCTTTGTAATGTAGATTCAAGGATGGGTAGGAAGGGAAGGGAATAGGTTTTATGTTTTCCAAGTGAGAAAAAGTGGTATTTACTTTTTGCAGCTGAGTGGATGTGGCATTGTATGAAACTCCTGCCATGACCAAGCCCAGCACAAGACGAAACATCTCTGTGCAGAGCTAACAGCAAGTCCAGCGAGCATTTACCACACACATCACACACTCCCCCAATAAATTAATTTTTTTGTTAATATAGTGTGCATCAACTATTTCATTGTATAGCTGAAAGCAAATTCATGCTTTCATTTCACAGTTACATCCTCCTAATATATGAATAGTTATGATATTTCAGTCTAAATCACAATTTTACAAGGTTTTAATGTATTTTGGTTTAGCATTTCTTCATTTGTCTGACCGTATAGCACCTTAATTGTCTGTCCTTACAGCACCTTAGTAACTTTTTGTTCTTTAATTTCCCTGTAATTTGTATGAATTGCACATTGAATTGCAATTGCACATATTTGAATTGCAATTCAAATATTAATTCAAGTATATTGAATTTCACACATTCCTCTCCATATACTTTGCTGGTCACTAGCCTTCATTAATTTTAGTATAATAACTAGAATTTTAAAGTATAAAGATAACTTTAAAGGGGGGAAATGAGTTTTTACATGCACTGCTGTAAATATATTTTTACACTCATTTTTTTACACTCATTTTTTTTTTACACTCACTTTTTCCTGCAGTCCAAGATGTTTGTACTCTGAAATATCAAGCAACACCTTGGGGAAAATAGTCTTCATCCCCAATATTTACATTTTGAAAAATCTTTCTTTTTATTCCATCTTAATAATGGCATACAATGACCTACTTTAACAACAGGGTGCAGTGCAAGAGCTTTAAACTCTTGGAAAATTTTTAGAAGTAGTAAATTTCCATGGATGTATATTTTTTCCAACATTCAAACAAACTGTAGATTTGTGTATTTGTGGCCCACAGAGTAGTCTGCAGTGGATTTTTCACTGAATATTCTCAGTCTTGCAGAAATAAAGGTGTGCTGTGACTTAGGATGAGAATGGAAAGTGGAACCTTGACACACTTGTGAAATGGGCCAATGCCAACCTCATGAACAATGCAAAATGCAAGGTCCTACACCTAGGGCAATCCCAGGCACAGCTGCAGGTTGGGCGGCGAAGTGATTCAGACCAGCCCTGTGGAGAAGGACTTGGGGGTGTTGGTTGATGAGAAACTCGACATGAGCAGGCAGTGTGCGCTTGCAGCCCAGAAAGCCAACTGTATCCTGGGCTGCATCAAAAGAAGCATGACCAGCAGGTCCAAGGAGGTGATCCTGCCCCTCTGCTCTTGTGAGGCTCTGTTGGAGTACTGTGTGCAGCTCTGATGCAAAGAAGGACGTGGACCTGTCGGAGCAAGTCCAGAGGAGGACCACAAAGATGACTGAGGGCTGGAGTACCTCCTGTATGAAGACAGGCTGAGAAAGTTGGGGCTGTTCAGCCTGTAGAAGAGAAGGCTGCGTGGAGACTTCATAGTATCTGAAGGGGGCCTACAAGGATGCTGGAGAAGGACTCTTCATTAGGGACTCTAGTGGTAGGACAAGGAGTAATGGGTTTAAACTTAAACAGGGGATGTTCAGGTTAGATATAACAAAGAAGTTCTTTACTGTGAGGGAAGGTAACAGTTATAAAGTCTTCTATGAGGTAGTGGCCATTTTATCTGTTTTTCAAAATTGAACACTTACTTAAATAGTCCTCTGTCCATGGATTTGACTAGTATTCTATTTGAGAGCCTGGGGTTTTCTCTGGAGTAGAGCTGGAAATAGACTGTCAGGGGAAAACAAGGCATATAAAAAGTCTCCGTGCTGAGGACTTTTAGTGATGAAGGGCTAGAGTGCCTTGGCAGTGAGTCCATTGGTGGACTTACTTACATTGGTATTTGAGTTAAGGCTGAGACACATAAAATTTTCACAGTTGTTGTCATAGGGGGTCTGGGAAGCACGTTCCCATCCCTAGTCAGGCTTGTGAAGACTGGTATTCAGGTTCTCCCCTGAGGAAGAGGAGAACTCTCTCTGGAGTGAGTGGGGTCCCTGACCTCTGGTTCAGCCAAACTTTATGGCCAGAGCTGAGATGGAGAGCCTGGAGCTACAGTGGGAGAGGCTGGAGTCTTCCGAAGTAATCTAAGGCTTGATGCTCGTATCTTGGCTGAAAAATATTGATTCAAGGTTTGTCTCTTGCTTTGGGCATCAAGGGATGGATCCCCACCAGAAGTTTTATAATCTCATTCATATTTTCCCTTGTGACTCCCAACAGTGGCATGCAGCGACTGCACAATGATGTTACAGCTTAGTACACTGTGTAACAACTTTCTGCTTATATATTTTTTTACTCACACCTAAACACATTGAGGATATTTCATGTGTTCATGCACTTACATGGTAGCTGTCAGCCCAGAGTTTGCTTGATATGCTCAAGTTCTCAGATTCTGTCATGTGGCAGCTTAGGCTAACCATGAGACAGGGCCACAGGGTGATAATGAGAAGGGTCCTTAAAAAGTGGCAGACTTTTTTTTCTGATTTTCAGTATATAGTGACTGAGTAGTTTCATATCTCTAACAGTATCTTGATAGCGAACAACTTCTATTCCTCTTGTCCTTTATATTCTATCTCCTCTGTATTATAAGTGTGTATACACACATACACACACACATCTACTGTGAAAATTGCTGTCAAGATACGCACCAGTTAGGACGCATTAGAATTACAACTGCCTAGTAGGTATTTAATTCTATCCATGCTTAAGACCAGATGCTTTCACTGAGCTGCAACTAAGAAGCACTTTTTTCTTTTGATGGTGATAGGAACTTTAAGAGAACAATGTGGTGCTCTATAGTATTAGTAGAATAGGGTGAAATATTTTTCTTCTCTCTGAAACACCAGAAATAACACTCATGAGAACAACAAGAAGAGTTTGGTATATTAATTCTCTGTGTATAATAACTGGAATTGTAAAAGGCCACAGCACATTTAATTTTTGCATTGACCAGAACTATGCCACTCTGCTACTGTAAAGAAATGTTGCATTAGTTTGCCTTTTTGGTTGTTTGGTTTTGTTTGGTTGGTTGTTTTTTTTTTTTTGTTTAACAAGCTTATATATGCTGCACTAAAATTGTCAAAATGAACAGTTGACCACTAAAGCAAGGAGAGTTTGTTCACTCTTTGATCCTAATCAGCACTCAAAGGTTAAAGGGCTTTTTAACACAATGGAAGAAAATTAAAAGCAAACACAAATCTATCATTCTTGCTAAATGTTGCAATTTATAGGATCTAATTGATTTATTCTTTTTCTTAGTGCATAAAATGCTTCTTTTCAGATCACGGTTACCATTCCCTAATTAAGAATTCACAAAAGTGTTGTGTAAATGTACATAAGTTATTCCCATCATATTAAAGGTCTGGGAAATTTGCCAATGAATGAAACATTGTATTCCATAGGAAAAACCAAACAAATACTTCTGTGCCTTATATGAGAGATTCATTCCTTAAACTGACACAGTCATAAATCTAAATTAGAGCAAACAGCACAGTCAGGGTAATATCTAATCAGTCTTTCAGCTTGAGATTTCAGAGGCTTGAAATGGTGATTACTTAATAAGGCAAAGAATATCCAAACCTTTAAAGGCAGACATGAATAAGCTTTCTTGTCAACCTACTTTGTCTTTTGAAAACAGAAGCTGGTGCTGCCGCTAATCTCTGCTTTTTTATGTGTACCAGAAGGCAAGTTTGGGGCTTTGACGATTTAAGAGGGTTTTTATCATGTTATAGTTGCCAACAGCTGACTTAGTGCAGAGCCAGGGAATGAGGCAGACGTATGACCAGATGGAAGAGTAATCTCAGGAGCATTGGTCTTACAGGAAAAAGTAAAAAAGGAAAAAAAAAAAAAGTGCCTCAATATCTCTGGCTTCTGGCATTATGACCAGAGCATCACATGCCTGTGTCATTCCAAAAAATCCCTTCAAGGTTACACATACACTTCATTACCATTCATGTCACAGGTTGTATTCATTTCTACCTGGGAATTACAGCATGTTCCTCTTCTTTATTTAATGGCCACAGGAAAAGCAGTCAGAGAATAATCTCACACATCCCTTTTTCTTTTTTCCATATGTGGTAACAAATTGATTTTCTGTGCTATGCACCAAGTGCCTAAAGTAAAGTAGAATTGAACTGAAGAAACTGCATAGGACACATTGATGCCACAGTCAGAGTCTCGTATTTTACAATGATCTTAGTATTTGCAATCTCCCTAAAACTAAAGAAAATATTGTAGAGACTCTAGAACCCAGGTAGGTAACATCCAGTATGGAAATCTGGCTTGAAAATGGTGGGGAAAGAAAACTTATCAAAATCCATTTAAATTCTTACTGCCCACATTAATCTTGAACAAAACTTCCTCACCCTCTCCCCCCCTCTCCCCGGTCTTCCAGTTTGTGAGAATTTGCATTTAAAACTTTTTATATCATCCTTCTGTGTTGTGTCCATTGGTGTACACTGACAGCACGGTTGCTTTTGTAGAATAAATTAATGCACATATCATGCCATTGAAACGTTCAATGAACTCAACAGATATGGAAGCATTCTTATTTATGCCTTCCAAGGTTAAAAAACCCAAAAAACCAAAAAAAAAAACCCAAACAAAAAATCAAGCCAAAACAAAAATAAAAGTAAAGATCTTTAAAATACATCTTAAAGAACAGATATCAAAAATATGGAGAAGGAAAGGCATTTTTCCCTCTCAGATTTTGAAAGTTCAAGGTAAAACTTATTCTCCCTAATCAACACATTCTACCTTAAAGTTAATTTTAAAAAGTACTCCCTCTTATAAACATTATTAAAGAGTTTTGAAATTCATAAATCCCCATAAAATTATGCTAATTCTGAAGATAAAATTGTTAGAATCAGTCATGAAAGACTAATGCCAAATAAAGTAAAGTTTTCCCAAGAACCTCAGGTATTCTATGATAACTCAGAAGTAAACATCTGAAACCATCTGGGAGCCTACAAGAAAGTTTATCACTTTGAACTACTTCTAGTTTTACAGCAGAGTTTTTATTGTGTTGTGGGGTCAATTCTTCTTAAAAGTGAATGGCCGGTCAGGTTATTCTCATCAACAGAGTGGTAACTGCAGCAGGGGCTGCACGGAATGTTCTGTGAATCTATGAATATGTGCAGAACTGGTCAATTCTTGCTGTACAGCTGTTTGGCAAGGCTGCCAGAGTGGGATGAGAAAGGCAGAAGTCTCATGTATCAGATTTCTGTACCCTGCTGTAGATCACTGGTCCACTGAGAGAGGACAGTGGGCTAGGAACAGTCCTCATTTCTGTAACTGGAAGAGATGGGAAAGACCTGTTCCAGCACCCCTCCTGTATGAAGGTGAGGAAATTAAGCAGGGGAAAGAGAGCTGAGGTTTCTCAATCTTAGGAGGGACAAATTAGATTAATTTCCAATTGAATGTAAGAAATTTATCTTACTATTATCTTGGCATATAGTGCAGTCATTCATCTAAAAATCTCCAATTCACACCTGATCCATTTTAAAGCAAAACAAAATTCATCATGTCCCACATCTTATTAGATTGCCTGAAGCTTTTTTTTGCACGTCATAGAGTTACCAATGACATAGCTGACACTTTTTTCTTTGATTTGTTCTTTTGGTTCTGGGGTTGATAAAACTTTATGCATTTTTCATCATAAAAAGTAATCTTGCCAACATCTAGTCACCAATTAAAAATTCTAGTTCAAAACTAACATCTTTTCCATCTAACCTGGTTGCTATTTAAAGTTTTTTTTGATAGTTCCAAAATATTCCAACCAATTGAAATGTCACACTTTGTCAGACACTGCACAGTATTGAACACATTTCAATTTCCAGTGAACTTAAATCTAAGAGAATGGTAGAAGAAATAGAAAGATAAAGGAGGAACAAGGTGGGAAAAGTGAAAAAAAAAAACAAACAAACCAAAAAACACATGTCTATTGGGTCTTCTTGATGTTCCTTCTTTCTTTATATTTGTTTCAAATCATTAATCAAACTCACTTCCCTACTAGTAAGCTGGAAGAAGTATTTAGTTGTTGCACTAAACGTTGAATATCTGCTGGTGGATGGTGGATGAGAACTCAGTACAAAATATGATCATTTATCTTCTGCCTCGCTTAACAAACACAAAGGAGCTGCTAACTGCTACAACATAGTCTAACCTGAAAACTGAGATTGCCGTTGAAGGAGTCAGGTTCGTGCATGAGGTCATCAAATCTCACCCACAAACTGGCACATAACTGATGCAGATCTAATGTGGAAGACACTTCCCACAAGGAATTGTGCTTTTAACAACCTGCCAGATACAACTTGCTGGTGTTTAAAAACTCAGTTCAGCATAATGTAACAATATAGCCTTGATTCAACAAAGTCAGGGATGTAGGAAATTTCTAAAAATGTATTAAACTTCCTGGTAACTGAAAATGAACAGAAGCACAATATTGGCAATGGCTGTCACCAAAATAGAAGCAACTTGATGAGGAGCTAATAAAACACATAAATTTGTAGTCTAACAATTCAGGAGAATGATTTCATACTCTGTACTCACTGGACCTAATATAAATTTTCTTCTCTTGAACAAAGAGAGAAGACAAAGCTGTGAGAGCACTAAAAAGGCACTTGTTACATGAGCACAAATGGTTTTTTTATACCCAGCTTTTCCTCACAACAAAAATGGCATTGCATCTGATGACTTGATCTAAAAAAAATATTTATGAAATGAAAATTTAAGGAGTCACTTAGACATCGTTCCAATAGGAATGAACCACACATTCAAATCCCTTTCATCTCTATTTCATATTAATTTCAGATTTCATTTTTAATTCAACAAATATAACAGAAAGCTACACCCATTGTCAGACAAGCAGGTATGACTATTTATATACCCTCTTCTGAATCCAGCAAATGAACTGAAGTCAGTGCAGTAGGCCACTACTAAATTATTTTAATCTGAGATTTAAAAATTATAAACCCCAGAGTTGTAAAGATGCCATGATATCTGTGTGGTCTGTTTGTGTGCAAATATTCTGGATGCTGCAATATTAATATGTCTCAGGGACCCCTCCTGTCAAAAATTCAGATATGTGGTACTGTCTGGTGAAAAGCCAGTAGAAAGATTTTTGGTTTTTAATTTAATTGCTTGTAAAACTGAATCAATATTAAACATACTAGCTGGCAAATAGGTAAGTGAAATCAAAGAATTCTGCTGTAGAAACAGCAATATAGCATTAAATTCATACAGCTGCAAGCTTGACAGCAGTCACTGTGTATTTGAAAATCCATTTTACTTCCTCTTGTATGCATATGGTTACAGCTTGCTTTTCAAATAAATCTGATCAACATTTTGTGGTATTTGAACATTTTCCCATCTGGTGGATTGTTCATAAAACTCATTTTCCCTGATTTAGTGAGGATAGAAGCACACCAGCCTGAGTGGTTTCAGATTTGTATTGGGAAATTCTGGGTTTCTGCAATCCCTCATATGTCCCATAACGTGCTCCTAATTTTACAACCGATTAATTTATGTTTTAAAGCTAATAAGCCAGGTGTCATGGTGCTTGGCTATTTTTTGTTGTGTTACAGTATTTTATTGTAAAGTGTTATGCTTACTGAGTGTCTGTGTATTTTATGTCAAGAGATGAAATGGCTTTAATTTTTAGAGGCATTTTGCTTCTCTACGATAATCTTAACCCTCTAAAATTAATCTGACTATCCCAAAAAGTATTAATTAGTCCATATGCAGCTCTTACTTGCATTGCACAGAATATTGCTTGCAACTAATTACTAATTTTTAAATTAAATTAAGGCATTAATATTTCCTGTACTGTTTTTTACTTCAGCAGTCTTATTGTTTAATGACCCCCAAATGCTGACACAGCGCAGCTGTTAAGGCAACATGGGAATATCTTAGGAAATATCTTAGCACCACAACTGTGATCAGTTATGAACACCACTCTTTCTGATCACTAGAAAGTGCAGTAATACGAAATGTAGAAACCAGTTATACTCAGTGTTCCACTCAAACCCTAAATCTGACCACTACTTTATAGAAAACAGAAAAAAAAGAAACAGGAACTTATCACCTTGTAATGGGTATTTTTGCATGTTACATGTTTCTGCTTCTAATACTTTAATCCAAACCAATTTATTTTCCCGTGACCAGTCAATCTGTGCAACCAGTATGTATCCCACTGTTGCTCTTGTCCTCAGTCTTTTTTCCTTCAGGAATTTAGTATATTTCTGAATCTTCTTCTAGTCTTGACATTATACAAGGCTGACAATATTGCCCATGTTGCTATCCTCATGGCAGCCAGTGATTAAAGCAGATCCAAACAGATATTGAAGTCCCTCACTGGATGGCCTACACTAGATGCCACCTTCACATTATTAAAACATCAATCATGGTAGAGCCCTTGTGGTGTTCAGGGAGATGCTGAACTAAATGAAGCAAAATTAACCTCTCTGTCAAACTAGTAGAAAACACACTAAGCTTATTTCAGGAGTTTCCCTTTGCTTCTCAGATACTACCTAGTTCGTCAATACAATTTAAAATGTTTTCCTTACTACATTGTGCAGTGTTTAAAACTACCCTCCCATAATATTGTTAATAATCTCATCAGCCGTTTTCAGGTACCGTGCATCAGATCTGTTTAAATTACTTTAACAGGAAGCATCTCCCTCATCTTTTTAACAAATGTCTCCTTACTCACTTCAGATCTATGAATATTGCTGGTTCTCCATATTTTCACCCAATATGCATTCTAGTTTGCTTATGCAACAGGCTCCAGCAGGTTGGACATAGAGAGCAGAAGCTTCATATGACAATAAAGGCTTTTGAATGGAAGTCTCTTGCTCAATGAAAATATTCTGTGTTTAGTGGCTGATACCATCCCATATTCTAAATGAAAACAATAATGGCAACTATGTCTTCTGTTAATCTGAATGTTGCTGGGTTGCATAAAACATGGTGTGAACATACAACAGATTGAGCTTCACAGAAAACGTAGCTGGGACAGAGCCATAACAAATAGATCACATACAAGCTGCTGCGTCAGACTGTCTGTTTCTCAGATCAAGCAACCTGGACATGTACTCCATAAGAATTATAAATATCCAGGGAATTAAAAAGATTAATGTATTGATGTGTACGGATGCTCTGACGACTAAGCTGTGAGGCAGATTTTGAGGTAGCCTTATGTGTCACTTGGACACATACATGTAGGTAATACTTCAGACATCAATAGCCTTTGTATCTCTTCCAAAATCTGATTTTTGAGGGGATTGAGCTTCTAGGCAATGTTTCTTTGAAAATCCTACCCTGTGGCATCATTAGTTTTATATCATGGCAAATCTGTACCCTATTTAAACACCATTTTATTTTTCCAAGCTTAAAAAGGGTGATGATTGTAGGGAGTGTTTAGCTGAAGAACAGTTGAAGGACAGCTACATTTAGTTCTATAATCTTGCTTATGAGGCAAGATAAAGTTTAAAGAAGAGAAATAAATCCAAAAAAGGACAATAAAAGGTAATTTAATTAGAGACCTGGCAACAAAAGTATGGTTTTTATAGCATTATCCATTGATAAGTACTCTTTCACCTTTCTCTGCATGGGAGTTTGCCAATTTTACATCCAAGAATTTCTTGGCATTACTGAGCAAAAAAGTCACACATTTAATATAGAACAAGGCTGAAGGCAGTTTAGCAGGATTAAGTATTAGCACATCAAAACTGCTTGGAGTATATTTCTTCCTTTCATAAAGCAAATTAATGCAGGTAGTCATTAAAGAAACAGGTATATTAAAACAGAATCAAAGCCATACATCAAACGTCATTGGAAATCTTTGGGAATATGCCTTTACAATAATATAGGACTTGATCTTCAATTCCAAACATCCATTAGACATTTCTAGCTGCCATTCATTCCAAATTAGTAAAGTATACAAAGTGATTTACTGTTGTGAATTGAGGTGGATCATCACCAAAAACATCCTTTTAAGGACTTAATCCACTCTCCCTTGATCACAATTCTTTGCGCTTTACCTTTTCAAAGAGATCCACAATGTACTATGCAGTGCTTCCTCTCTAAATCCTTGGGAGACACTGTACATAAAAACTGGACAGGGAACTACTACTACTTCTAGTAGTAGAAGCTAGCTGTTTCTTAGGATATTTTTTAGAAGTTCTTATAGTACATGACCTAGGGAGTTTGTGCAGGTATTATGAACTATAAAAACCATTCAAAGCAATTACTAACATGTAGATGGAATTACTGCATTCCCTTTGCCACTTTTTGCCTCACTGGGTTGTTCAGAAGGAAACAAGTGTTGATCTTTCATCTTCTTATTCTGGGGAGAAACAGCCTCAAATCGTCAAGTAAATTACAGTATCAAACTTAACTTCTAAGACAGAATCCTATAATTGCAACCATTGTTTGATTTGCTTAATACACAGCTTCCTGGAGAGACTAGCACACAGATAAACAATATTAGTAATTTATTAGTAGTAGTTGTAACTTCAAGGGCTTAACTTTGTTGTGAAGAAAATGTTACCTTCCTCTCATTTTCCTGAAAACAGCCCCCAAAAAAAGATTATATCAGATAAGGTGATGTAATTGACTAATCCACCCTTAGCTAAGATTCCTTTTCTGACAATGCACTACAAATCTCTCCCTGGCTATATACCTTAGATTTCTGTATATTTCTATGATTGGAGCTGGTGTTTTACTATTCTCTCAGTCCCTGGGCTTCTAGGCCAGATTTGAGGTAGGACAGCATGTCAAGTATTAGGCCTTGATATTTGGTTTCCTGCCTTGAGTCTCAAATTAGCTATTCATTGCCTCCTATCATTCACAGGCCTTTTGGGAATTTATCTGAATTTGTGGGTACAGTGGATTTGTTGGACACACAGGGGATTTTTTGACAACTAAAAAAGTAATATCCAGTTCTTCTAAAGGAATTTTGGTTTCACACACATTAGAGACTGTCCTGGGTTCAGCTACAGCAGTCATTTTTTCTCCTTCTTAGTAGCTGGTGCAGTGCTGTGTTTTTGACTTTCAGTCTGGGAACAATGCTGATAACACCGATGTTTTTAGTTGTTGCTCAATAATGTTTACTCTGACCAAGGACTTTCTCAGTCTCATGCTCTGCCAGGGAGGAGGGGAAGCCAGGAGGAAGCAGAGACAGGACACCTGACCCAAACTGGCCAAAGGGCTATTCCATACCACAGCACGTCATGCCCAGTATATAAACTGGGGGGAGTTACCCAAAAGGCCCAGATCGCTGCTCAGGTCGGGCTGGGTATCGGTCGGCGGGTGGTGAGCGGTTGTGTCCTTTTCCCTTGTTATTCCTCTTATCATTATTATTGGTAGCAGTAGTGGTTTGTATTATACCTTAGTTACTGGAGAGCTGTTATCTCAACTCGTGGGAGTTACATTCCTTCGATTCTCCTCCCCATCCCTCCGGGAGCGGGGGGAGGAAGGAAAAGGGGGGGAGTGAGCGAGCGACTGCGTGGTTCCAAGTTGCCGGCTGGGCTTAAACCACTACAGAGACATAGCATACATTTTACGTAATAGCTCTGGGATAAAAACAAATACTTAGAGCACTCACCATGTCTCTGCTTTCCCCCATGATCCAGAAACCTTTTTGTTTAAATCAGCATTATTAATGATCCTTTGCTTTTCCCCTTTCCTCGTGATCACACACCCTAACACCTCTATTATGACCTTTCTTTTGGTGTTTTTTCACTTTTCACTCATCTGAAAAAAGTCACTAGCAGATCAATGGTGTTTATAAAATTTTATCAAATCCCTGTTACATGCCACTCTTATTCTTCAATTTAATGACACTTCAAGGCTTCCAATTTCTGGATAAGTCAGAGTTATATAACTACTATTTTAATAAAACACAAGAGATACCTGTCTTCCCAGTTTAGGGTTCAACCCATGGGAATATGAATCTCAATCATAATAGTTTTAGGAAGCAGGGCCAAACTTTTACATTTTTCTCTGGCACTCCACTTCCAAAAGATACATGAATCCAGATGTGGTCATAAACTTCTTGTGTACTTTACTGAGCAAATATCAATTCTTAGTTTAAGAACACAGGAACCATGGAGCAGTTGTACCACATGCAAATAGGACACTCTTGCCCAATATTTTCTCTCCAACATTTTCTGTGGCTGTGAATGGCTGCCTACGCAAGAATACAAGGACATCATGAGATTAAGTGATACTTCCTCCTAGCAT
>NW_009921381.1:88442-102302 GCF_000696875.1 Nestor notabilis | reverse complement strand
CAGCAGTAGTTGGTGAACCCAGGACACATGTTCTCGTGCTTCTACTTGTCTAGGGATTTTCCATCATCTTTGTTATTCTGCAGCTCTTACTGGATTTCTTTTCTGTCAGCTCCTCCAGTCTCCCTTTGGATCAACAAAAACAAAAACAAAAATAGTGTCTACATTATCTTTTGACTAGAAGTTTGCCAGCATTACTGGTGGATATCATCAGCCGGAAATGAGATAAAGATATCTAATAACTTTGTAAGCAATGTTACCACCACACAGAGTACATCTGCACCACAGTTAGATTTTTCTAGGTATTCCTTAGGCTTGCTTTCATCTAATTACTTGGTTTACCAAGAGGTGAAACAATTCTGTTAAGAAATTCATCCATTAAGTCCTTCCATAAGTGTCTTCAAATAAATATCAGTATATTATATTGCTAAAATATGTAAAATATAAGAAGCAAAACAATTCACAGTGTTTAGAATAAGAAAGCAGCAGATCAAGCTAAATTCCAGTTCTACATAATACCTTCAAAATAGATTTTCTAAAGATGGTTCAGAACAATGAGTTTCAATGACTATAGCAAAAACATTATTGCTCTGTTTATTTGATGGAGGTGTCAGTCTTGATCAAGAAGGACTTAGGTAAATAGTTTTCAACAAAAAAAAAATCCTTCTGGATGATTATCTCTGTAGAACAAGTGCTTCATATCTCTAGCATGAGAGCAAAAATATGTATCTGTAGGAAGTGTAGGGTGAGAGTAGAAGACATTACCACTAATTACTTCTGAACAACAGTGGAATTGCTTCAAGGTTGTTTCCTGCCTGCAGACTTGTCAGTTTCTTCATGCAGTGTGTCACAAGGGAGGGATTTTTGAAGCAATACCAGCATTCAAAAAAGAAAAAAAAAATCAATATGATGTATGACTCTAATCTCTGCTTTGCAGATGCTAATGCCCTATTGTGGGAAAAAGACCACTGGGGGGGAAATTAGAGAAAACTGGGATCTAACAGAGTTGTAGTATTGTAGAAACATTTTTAGGGTAAAATAGTTGCCACTTTCAGGACAGTTGGTATGCATGGAATCTACTTTACCATGGTTCCCTAGGCAACACAACCTGCTAGCCTAGAGGAGCAATGGAGGGTAGTGCAGAGTGGAGACACCGCAGCCAGGCTCTGTTGTACTCCCTACAGGATTGAGAGCTTGATGGTACCATGCAGCTGATAAGCTGCATAGCAGCTGTGAAACAGGAAATTTAAGAAATGTCCATTGTTAAGCCAACAACGGTGGCAAAATCACTTTCAGAAGGTGAACCTTGCTCGTTATAATCTCATTATAACAGTAACGCACACTTCCATCCCAAAGTTACCCACCTCCAATGTATGACCACTCCTCACCAAGTATGCGCTTTAGAATTTTTTATCTACTATATCTTTAAAAATGTGAGAGAACTTTACACCAATCAATACTAAAAGAATGTATAATTGGAGTCACTCAAGCTCCACCTGAGAGTAAAGAAAAGTATAAAAGTGTATGAGAGAGGAGGGGAGATCAGGAAGACTCCATCATAACTTCTGGGATCAGTTGACAGGCTGAATCTGTCCTCTTTGCCATAGGGACACCTATTGGGTAAGAACTTTATCTTATGTGCATTAAATAACTAATTTGCAGTCACTGTTATTGCATGTCACTTGAAGCTTCAGGCAGTTACTATCACCAGCAATCACGAACCTTAATTTATCACAATTTTGTATTCATAAAGAGGGTTATTCCATAAACTGCTGGTGTTAGCTCTTTATGGTCTCTGGTGATTCATGGAACAGAACATGGACTCCAAGACCTAAACTCCTGAACTCTGGCCACACAGCCTTGGGCATATAATTTTGCAGCTCTTCTCACTATATGAAGTGAGGATGACTGCATTCTTGAGTAGTTTCACTGTGTTTTCCCTACTGTGCCCTCTGTGTGAAAATTACATTTCACTGAATTGATAAATAAATAAATAAATAAATGTTCTATGATGAAAATCATGTGGGTTTCTTTTCATTTTGTTTTATAATAAAAATATTTAGCTCCTTTTGTTAGCCATTTTAAACAAACCATGAAAACTCATACACCAACAAGGAAATGTGCTGCATTGGAGAGACTATTCATGTATTTTAAAATATTATGAAATGGCAGGACAACAATCAGTCCCCTATGATTAACTGGGTCAAGGACTTTATTGTTGAAAGAAAATAAAGTGTAAAGGATATAACAAATACATAAAAATTGACAAATTACTATGATACTTACTCAAAATAGAAAATGACAGACTACTAAAGTTCTTACTGAAGGGAAAGGTTAAAGGGGAAGTGTAACATGTGCACTATGAAAGCAGAAGCAGGGAAACTGATGGAAAGCCTCTGTCCCTTTCCTAGACGAATATAAAGTTAGAGGTGTGTGGAGTAAGAAGAAACAAAATTCTATCTTCGTACAGTACTTCAGCCTTTTTTCATTTGTTGTTTTTATTTACTTTTTTTTTTTTTTATGCTGCCAGAGATTCAGCTTTAATAGAGTCTAACATATATTTGTAGAAGTATCAAGTGTGGTAGTAGTTTGACTTATTTTTCATGTTGAATGAATCTTCATGATGGGTCAACCTTTTCACCTACTCAACACAGTTAAAAGTATTACATCATCAAGACAAACATTCACTGGATGGTCACTTCCCCAGGAATGCAAAATGCCGGAAGCTGAGTCAGCTTTCTTTGCATTGTACATTTTGGAAGCATTGTACAAAACTTAGACCTCTGGCTTAGTGTCATCTCAGAGGTGATTTACAAAAAACCCCACTTTATTGCTTAGACTGTGATTAAAAGACAAAACTCCAAGTTAATGCCTGTAGAAATTGGGCTTTGATAATTTCCTACTGATAAAGAATTAGTTCTTACCAATTGATGATTCAAACTGTGTAGCTTTTCTATGAAATTCTACTTTCATGTTCTTTAAAATATTGGCGTATTCTCCACCCATGTGGCAAACATGTAAGCCTTCCTCTGTCAGAGTGCACACTTACTAGAGTTGATTTTAATCTTTTACTTGACAAAAAGGGTATATAACCCTTGGGAATGTGAAATAGGCCACATTATGTCACCAGAACTTAGACAATTACTAGACAGTATCTAGAATAGCCCTTCTTTTGTACTAACTCCTCCTTTGCCTAGCTCATTTTCTTTATTTCTACATTTAGCAACATGAAATACAGGGGAAAATAGTATTTTGGCAGACCAAATACCATTGCAAGAAGAGAGTGTGTTACCAGCAGAGCTTAAACAGGGTGGAAAGGGAAGAGGAGAAGATGTCTACAAAGTGTTTACACCTTAAGTAAACCTTGCTATAGCAGTATGTGCCTCCAACAATGAAACACATAATACAGGGCTAATAAAATCACAAATGCACACTGTAGATGGAGGTAAAGCCTGAAATTCAAGAGCATGAGGGCATTTCTGAATCCTTGACCGTAATTTTGTTATCCTGTAACATATTTCATATTTCCATGTTTTGATGTACAGTCCTACTCCTTTTCAGGATCTATGAAAAGTTTGTATATGGAATAAGCTGGCAGAAACCAGAAAATTGTTGGGACACAAGAGGCTGCATCCCGTTTGAGCTATAAACTTCCTAAGAAAGCTTGTACATCAGCAAAGGTCCACATTCAACCCCACTTATTTTGGCTAGCTAACTGAGGGGTTCTGTAGTTGAGAGCTGCTTTTAATGTCAGCAAGGAGAAACAGGAGTTCCCAGAGCAAGGCCCAAACTATCAGCTAGAGACAGAGATTACAGCAGACCCTCTGCTCTCATGAGACCTCACTTGGAGTATTGTGTACAGTTCTGCTGTCCTCAACATAAAAAGGACATGGAGCAAGTCCAGAGGAGGGCCACGAGGATGATAAGGGGGTTGGAGCATCTCCCGTATGAAGACCGGCTGAGAAAGTTGGGTCTGTTCAGCCTGGAGAAGAGAAGGCTGTGTGGAGACCTCATAGCAGCCTTCCGGTATCTGAAGGGGGCCTACAAGGATGCTGGGGAAGGACTCTTTGTTAGGGACTGTAGTGGTAGGACAAGGAGTAATGGTTTCAAACTTAAACAGGGGAAGTTTAGATTAGATATAGGGAAGAAGTTCTTCACAGTGAGGGTGGTGAGGCACTGGAATGGGTTGCCCAAGGAAGTTGTGAATGTTCCAACCCTGTAGGTGTTCAAGGCCAGGTTGGACAGAGCCTTGGGTGACATGGTTTAGTGTGTGGTGTCCCTGCTCATGGCAGGGGGGTTGGAACTCAATGATCTTAAGGTCCTTTCCAACCCTAACTATTCTATGATTCTATGATTCTATCTATCTATGCCTTAAAACTCAGACATCGCACTTAACACTAGTAGGCTTTTGGACATCTGGGTACCACATTGCACTCAAGAGTTTTCAGCAAAATGCAGAGGTTCTGAGTGTCACAGAGGAATTACTAGCTTCAGAGTGGGGATTCACAGCATCCCGAATGTTGAAAAAAGAGGTGGGTAAAGCAGGGGACAGAAACACTTCAGTCAGGGTTGTGACCTGAATGAAATGAATCCCATCCCTTCCTTAACTCAAGCATGCTTATCAGGGCTGCAGAAGAGTGCTTCCTTCTCCTAGTATTAGAAATATCCTGAGTCCTCTGGAAAATTAGACTACTAGGTCTTCCCTAGTGAGGAAGACCCCTCCCTTTTTTTTTTCCTTTCAAAATATATCTGAAACAGAATACAGTAAAAGTAGCTGCCTTCCTGTATTTAATAGTTCAGTCATTACAATACACCAATATATGAGGTGCTAGAAGTCACAGTTTCTATGTCCTGGATTGGGGATTTAAAGCCGCATTTCCTGCTCTTTGAGTTCCTGAATCAATAGTATAGACCATGCTGGCTGGGAAAGAGGATGGCAAGAAGTAATTTAACTTTTTTTATTGAAGCTGTTCCACATTCTG
Source organism: Nestor notabilis (assembly GCF_000696875.1). Taxonomy (NCBI): domain Eukaryota; kingdom Metazoa; phylum Chordata; class Aves; order Psittaciformes; family Psittacidae; genus Nestor; species Nestor notabilis. The sequence goes on along the minus strand of NW_009921381.1, from coordinate 97,323 downwards.
TGAAATAATTAGATGTTTGGAGGGAAAGATGGACACAAAGCTAGAACAAAAAATAATATGACTCTTTAGCCTAATGGACATATAACACTCTTGGGACAGTGGAACTGTAAGATCATGGTCTCTGCTCTTACATAAACAGTTAGTGGAGCATGTCACATTTCAGTCAGCAAAATCACCAAGACAGCAGGACATTTTATTAGGGATGATAAAAAAAAATGTTTAATCTGTCAAAGTGGAACATCTGGTAATTTTTGCTTATATTTTCTGATACTGGATTAATAACATCACACATTTAATGTGGGTGCATTTAAACTGTGCTCTAATTAGATGTTGAAAGTATTTTGGTGCCACTGAGCCAAGATGCCAAAATAATGGTTTTCTTTTCAGTCAGAAGCTGCTATGTTTACTGATATTGTGTTGTTGTACCAAGCGTTCCTTCACCAAGGTCCCATCATCCTACAATAAGCAGCAGGGGGTACTAATCTTCTGCACTAGCGCTTCAATTTTCTCATAACAAAAATTGGCTTCATCTTCCTGGCTTAGGCAAACCCTGATCAGTGTCGCTCAGACCTTGGGGGCCATGGCCTGGGAGCAGCAACAGCAGAAGAGCCAACTGCAATAGCAGATATTTTAGCAACAGATGTCTGGTTTTGTGTGCTCCTCATGGATATCAGTTTGAATGCTTTGGTTTAGCCAGCTTGAGGTGTTTGTCCCCACTATGTTTTACAGAGCCAAGTAAAAGTAGGATGCTTTTTACAATAAAGCAACAAGCACTGTCACAACAGCTCAGAAGATTGTTAGATTCTTTGTATATTCTCAACATGCACTGAAAGAATATCAGAGTAATGGTAAGAGAGTAAGAACATAGAGGCACAGTTAGAAAAGAAAATAATCTTAAAATCATTCTTTTAAGTTGTACTGAGTCTTGTATACAGTGCATTTCACTACTTTTAAGTTTCGTAGCATATCTGAGAGGAAAGCAAATTTCATTAGCTCCATTGTGACAATGAGAAAACTGAAACAGAGAAGTCTGCCTTTCATGTAGTGCCAATAAGCAAGTAAATGGCACAATAGGTAACAGCAGCCAAGTCTCTTAACGTGCAGCTTCATGCTCTAACCACTGCTGTATTCAAGGGAGTGAATAGGTCATTTATTCCTGCAGTATAGTTTCCACTTCAGTGTTCACATGCGTCTGCTGTATAGAGAAGGAAATTAAAAGCATAGGAATTCCTATTAAATTGATGAAGGTATAGGTCCCCCTCCATACCATACTATGAGTACTTATGCATAATAGAGACACTCCAAGTAATCAGCCAATAGGTTAGGTAATTATTTGATTTCCCTTGGCATCTCCTAGGTCTGCAAAATAGGACTGTAATTATCATGAATAATTGGTATTTCTCCTCTGGAATAAAACCTGAAAAACAGAAGATACATTAAAATAGCAATATAGATATAAATCTCCCTTATTAATAAAAGAAAGAATCACAATGACACTGATAGCTTTTCTATAATGGCTGTTTGGATTACCTATGCTTTGTTACTCTTTAGGCTCTTGTTCATTAACAGCAACGGAAATTCTTACTGTTTTCACATGGCATCAGCCCCAGATTTATTAATTTTGGCAAGGCTTAATCTTGAAGTTTTAACTTTTCCTCTAACTTATGCCAAGTGAAATGCAAGTATTCACAATAACCAATTTCATCTCTTCAGAAAAAAATGTTGCTTCTTTCCCTGAACAAAATCCTTTGTTTTTCAAAGCTCTACAAATAACTGCCTTTATGTTCTACAAGAACACAACATAACAGCTAAGTTCTACAAGTTGGAATAATGTATCTAATAAAATTTCTTACAACTTCTAGAGAGGTAAAATGTAATTACCTGACTTGGAATTTGTCCGAAGTCTAATATTAACACTCTCCTTTCACAAAGGTCCCAAGAGTAGTGTTTCAGAATTTCAGTTTTATGTCCCCTTTCAAGTATGTGACCACAATAAATTATAATAATGAGCTTAATGTCATTGATTCTTGAAGTTCATCTGTGCAACAAAGATTCTCTCAAATGCTAACCTGAAGACCTCTTCATCCATCTCTGGGTTAATTTTCCTCGGAATACTGTCTTGAGACAATGTCTTAAAGACAAGGAGTCACATGTAGGATTCAACATTGCATGTGTTAAATGATAGTCCTTTATGCTATAGTAAAGAACTTGTCATAATGTCACTATTTTCATTATGAATTTAGAAGTGTTCTAGCCAGAGTTCTTGGCTGGAATGGCTTTTGACGCTTAAAAAAATAATTACGAATAAAAATGTTGAAACTACAAGGAGCTATGGCAAAAAATGTCTAGCATTAACATCAATGGAAAACAGGACACTGAGGTACTTGTAGGATGATTCTCCTTTATACTCTCTCAGACAAGAAATGTTTAATGTGACTATCATTCAATACCAACAGACATCAGGGTTAAAAAAAAGTGCAAGATTAGTTTCCCACAATCACTAATTACATGCACACAGAATCAACAAGCAATCTTTTGATGACAGCAACCAACTTTCTTCCCCACTTTTCCATGTTATCTGTATTACTTTTTCAACTGTGAAACTAAAAACAAGACAAATCTGAATCAACTTTTGACCTCCTGAAAGATTACTTACTGCCACTCCCCTGATCAAAATGGGTAGTGATAGACACAACCTCTGAAGAAAGCAAAAGGAAAAGGACATTTAATGTGTTTTCTCATTTGTGTTAATGTTAATCATAAATTTTCAAAAATATGATGGATCTGGAGGCCACTATAAGAGAATTTCATGAGAAGCATGTATTTAACTACTTGTTCAAATCAAATAAAAACCTGAAAATAATTTTATTTTCAGAAATATCTTTACATTCTGTTTCTATTAGCAAAAAAAACCAGCCCTCAACAATTATAGGAATCCTGCAGTCCTGATAGTATTTCAGAACACAAACCAAAGCTCTTCAGGATAATAACTACAGATATGAAGAAAGACACAGAGCACAATTTCTCATTGACTGTCTTGAACTTTTAATTTTATTCTTTCCATTCTAAGGGATGTAGCCAAGGAAAGACACAGTACTATATTGCCTTGGTGACCAATCCCAGATGATTAATTTGAACTTTGAAATCACTCTGAAATCACAGTATCATTAATAAGCAGCTCACAAACAACACCTTTGCTGAAATATAGTCATATTAAAAGCTTCTCAAAGTACACAAAGTAACAATTATGGTCTTTTAAAAAGTCTGATGATAATTCCTTAACTAAAAACATGGCCCAGTGCTGCTTCTCAATAGTTTTTAATTGTAGGATTTCTTCATAAACCTGAAGCTAGAACACAGCTCTCTGGATTCACTCAGGAACACTGATATCAAATAATTTTATCTTCTAGATCACTAATGGGATTTTCTTATTCTGTCTTGAGTTCATCTGAGGGGCTCTTCAAATTCTAAACTAGCCCCACCTTATTAACATGTGTGAAGTCATACTACTGCAGAGGTGCTGAGCAGAAAATCTTTCTACATAAGATTCTTAGAGATATGGCCTCCCTGTACTGCCTATCCACCATGGTGGAGTTCTTTACCGGTCATGGTGATACCATGTCTCAGTTAAAGTATTGTCCTTCTCTGGAGCTTTGACAAATAAAATTAGCCCTGCACGTATATCTCCAAAGTCATAAATGAGTGTGTCTTGGTAATTTTATTATCACCCATTTTGTATCCAAGCTACACCTTCGAAGTGGTCATATTCTAAGTAGACACTTTCTAAACCCAACAGTATTTTTCTTATGCTGTACCAGAAAAAGCTTCTTGTACGCACCAGTAAACCCACTTTTGCCATAGTGTACAAGAAAAAAAAAAAGACAAAAAAAGACAGTAATAGATTGTCAGCATGCTCAGAATACAGAATTACTGCTGGGGGAGGGGAAGTAATCCTTTCCCCTATCCTGTTTTTTTACTGTTTTCTACTTACATTAAAAGCTATTTTAGGTAATAAGGCAGTAAGAAGAAGGAAGGGGAAGTTTTCAAATATGCAAATGGTGCATGACATGACAGTGGACATGTATGATCAGGAGTCAGAGATGCTGTTACATCTAACAACTAATCAAAAACAGTGCCTGAGTGTGGGGACTTTCCTAGCAGAGACAGGAGGCCACAACTGCATGGAGCCGATAGAAGAAGGTGGCCCCAGAGGGAAAAGATGAACAGGAACAAAAGCGAATCCAGAGCAAGGACGAAGAGAAGTAACTGCTTGGATGGAGAAGAAAGAGTTAAAGAAGAAACAAAATACAATCAAGCAGAGCAACCCAGCTGGCTGAGGAGGAGAGAGCATAAAGATAAGAGACTGGTTATTCTGGGACTGGTTGTGAGAAAGCCAGCAGTGTTAACAAACAAACTTATAAGTCAGGAACTAAACATGATAGGTTACAAATAGAATGGTATAAAAGCTAGAGCAATAGGCTAAAAATAACTGTTGTTAGAATGGTATAAAAAGTTAGAGCAGTAGGCAATAAAGTGATTCACTGCATGAAGATGCTCTGGGTCCGTGCCTTCATCCCCTCACCTGAGGCATACCTTGTCTTCTCAGTGTATTTGTAGCCACAAGCCTACAAAACTTTATGTCTCCACATATCCCCACTGGATGAAACAATGAGCTTATATCACCTTCCTGAAATGACAATATTAATGACACAAATATAAAAAATTTATTTACCAATTTTCTGGAATTAGAAAACTTGCTCTCACGTATGCCAGGAATGTTTACAAAGCTATTTATCTCCTACTCCCGCTCTATGGTGTGATGCTGCTGTCCAGCAGTTATTGTGGTAGAATTTACCAATCCAGATCCATTCAGCCAGGACTCAGCCTTTTCTGTGCATCCAATATATTATCATAGAATCATTGAATCAGCTAGGTTGGAAAAGACCTTTAAGATCATCAAGTCCAACCTTTACACCACAACTGCCAAGTCCACCACTAAACCCTGTCACTATGGGCCTCATTTACACTTTTTTTGAACAATTCCAGGGATGGTGATTCCACTTCTTCCCTGGGAAGCCTATTCCAATGCCTGACTATCCTTTCAGTGAAGAAATTTTTTCCAATAGCCAATCTAAACCTCCCCTGGTGCAGCTTAAGGCCTTTACCTCTTGTCTTATCACTTGTTACTTGAAAAAAAAGACCAGCCACCTCTTCACTTCATCCTCATTTCAGGCAGTTGTAGAGAACAAGATGATCCTCTTTTCCAGAGTAAACAACTCCAGTTCCATCAGCCGTTCCCCATAAGACTTGTGCTTTAAACATGTTTTCACAGAAAAAGCAATGCACTGTGCAGGCGACCTAAAAGGTTGTCGGGCAAAGAAGCCAGGGAAAACACTTGGAAATGCTGGAAGAGTTCTCAGATGGGAGGCAGGAGGTAGGCAGGACATTTCTTACAGGTCCCCTAACTGCATTTCTGTCATTCTGACATGTATGCACTTAATGGCAAGCAAAACTTAAACAGATTAGAGCTAAACTCTTCTGAGTTGGTTAGGTTAGAACTAGAATGGTTTCAGCTCCTGACAAATAACAATGTGTTTCAGAAATTAATGTCCTAGGATTACTGATGCCAATTGAATTAATTTCTGTAAATTAACTGAGTTTAGAAATGAGAACAGGCAAGGAAAGAAAATTTTACTCAAAAACTTTTCTTATTATTCTGCAGCCTAAATAAGAATATCATTTGACTATTTTGGCTTCTGTGTGATTATGTTTATTTAAAGAAACAGAACACTACTTAATTATGTATGTGCATACTTGGAACACATAATTGCTACCCAAAAGGCAAACTCTGTTTGGGTTTGCTGGAATGCCAATGGGCTTTTATTAGTTCAGCCCGTCATTCTGTTGTGAAATGGAAATGAAAAGTGGAAAATATGTTTTCCTTCTCTAGGGATCACTTCATCTCCTTTTTCTCTTTATTTTATCAGACTTCTTGTTGCTATGGGGGTCTTAAAGGCCTATTATTAAAACACCCTGCAGTCCTAAGAGAAGAAAAGCAAGCTGGTGCTGCAGATGGGAACAGTGTGAATGGAATAAACTATAAGAACCAAAGAATTCCAATAAAATAAATAAAATCTATGCATTATTCTCTTTTCTTTCCAAAATTCAGTTGGAGTTTTCACCTTCTACCTTACATTTTTTCCAATTATGAGGTAACTCAATACCATCCAAATATATAACAACAAAAAGCAAGTTAGTTATTTTGGCTCTTATGGGGTCTACTTTTGCACAAAACAACTTAAATCCAAGTCAATCTATTCTGTACAGATGTCCAACCTGCAGCAGCACTGGAATTAATATAAAATACTCATCATAGAAATTACATCTTCATAGCTCTTTCAGAAAAAGAATGCAAAAGATAGAAGAACCACTTGTATCTTACTTGCCAGTTAAGCACTAGTTTAATCTACAGGCTAAGCCCATTAAAAACTCACCTGAACATAGCCTTTACAATAATTTCATCATCATATTAAAAAAATAAAAAAAGGAAAACAAACATCAGGTAAGCCATAGAATCTTCTAAAAGTTCAGCAAAAGGTAAGTCAACTCATATCCTGGCTAGCTCAGCCAGTAGAGCATGCTCTACAAGTGAGGAGGGGCATGAGAAGCTGGGAGGAAACAGAGACAGGACACCTGACCCAAACTAGCCAAGGGGGTATTCCATACCACAGGACATCATGCCCACTATATAAACTAAGGGCAGTTACTTGGAAGGCCCAGATCACTGCTCGGGTCAAGGTGAGTACTGGTCAGCAGGTGGTGAGCTATTGTATTCTCTCCCCTTGTTATTTCCCTTGTCATTATTATTATTGGTGGTAGCAGTAGTAGTTTTGTATTATATGTTAGAAAAAAAAACCACATCAGACAGAACAAAAGTACTTTTTGTATTTCAAAGACAGCATCTATATAAACAGAAAGTCAGAGATTATTTTGCAATGACCAAATGATGCCAGATCAACTGTAGACTTACTAGTGACACACTTCTGAAGACTAAAAAAGAAAGCCACAGTATAAATTGTATTTTGTCTGGAAAAATAGGGGCATATTTCCTCATAGAAAGTCATATGAACATTTTTCAAGCATTTTCTTTAATCTCTAAAGACATGCTGGTTTGAGAAATTATAACTTTATCTTGGAAATATTTAATTTCTCATTCACATAATTGTTCTTAACGTCAGCTTTGGTACTGTATTTGTTTCAGCCTGCTTCATGACTTGATGTATCTATCTGGAGTGTAGACCTGCTTTGGTTTTGGTTTTGGGTTTGTTTGGATTTTCTTTAACTTATTTTATTCCTTCTATTTCCTTTGATGAGCATGAAAGCTAGTTTCAGTCTATCTTGATCTCCTGCTAAGACGCTCTACCTGAAAGACACTCACTGACATCAGCTGAACCATATAAGGTCCCTGTAATGGAGCTGAAAAAATTCTGTAAAAGTTTCTAGAAGAATTATACAAATACATGCACATTTATATACCTAAGCACACGACTTTTAAGATACTACATTATGCATCAATAGAGGCAGCACTGCTCTTAAAGCTGTTCCTATCAAAAACTTTTGTCTGTCTGCACAGAACAACACATACGGCTACCATTTCTATGTTGTACCATTAATATAAACGTACTGACAAAATGAGTGCCTGCTAAACTTGAAAACAGTGGCTATTAGGAAACAGAAGAGACACAACTATAAAGGATGCCAGAGTTTACCAAAGTATATACTTATATACTCCTATAGAAGACAAAATATGCTTTTTACACTTGTTTTTCTACATGACTCCATTGATTCCATTTCTGAGAACAATCAGCTTGAAAGGCACATAAGTACAGGCTTGCGGCTTCTCTTCTAAAAATGTTTTTTATGTGAGTGGCCATCAGGACTATATGAGTAGCAGAGTTATGTTTTTGCAGCTGAACTAAAAGGCTGGAAGAGGAAAAAAAGGTAGATTGTGTCTGGCCAGAGTAAATAGCTTGTCAAGACTTCTTTGTGATTTTGATTTTTTGAGAGAAACACAAGGTTTGGTAAAGTGATACCATGGTGGCTACACAGTTACTTACTCCCAGCTCAAATCAAACTGAGGCTGAATATACTGCTACTGCATTAGGTACAATACTTCCTATCTTACCCACCATATGTCCGACATATGTAAAGTGTATATCACTTTATTCATCATCTCTTGATACAGAAATATATTACAGATTTTATCACTAAGTAGTTATGCACACTTATGCATGAGTTAGTTTGTTTCACTCTTCCCTGAGACAGAGGCCTAAATCTTTACATAATGATTTTTTGTTTTTATTTAATTGAAGTACATATATAGCTGCAAAATGCTGTAATCAACATATTGCTCAATTCTTTCACACAGGCAACATTCAGCTCTGAGGACTTCTTTGGAGGAAAGCTCTTTCTTGGCTGACTGACAAGCACTCAACATGAAATTGGTTCATGAGAGTCACAAATGCAGTTATCTTGCCCGAGAGTCACATACATTATGTTCACAGTATATACCTGTCATTGTATGGCACTAAATGCATTGGAATGAACTGATTTCATTAACTTTCCTGGATCTGAATTGGAATGGATGAAATACTCTGAAGCCTTTATTATCAAAGAAATGTTCTTGAAAGCTAATATATTTGCATTATACCTTCAGACTACCAATGTGTGGTACAAGACTCGGAAGCTCCTTAATTTTATCATTAATTTGCACCAGAACTAGATTAACACTCGTTCAAATCTAATTCTAGCCTAGCTGAAGGGAAAATCTGAATGTGAAGCCAACATTTTGTGTTTAAAAGAACCATTATGTAAGAAAGGG